>NW_017671878.1:192850-235846 GCF_001879085.1 Nicotiana attenuata
AGAGAGATACAGTGGTTTTGACGTCATATAGGATTGGAATTGGTTGTCCCGTATTAATGCTATCGGCGAAATTGTCCCAGCGCCCAAGACCGGTGACTCCTGGCTTTACAGATTTGCCGTTTGGAGTGGAGAGGGGACCCCAGGTCATGCCACTCGCAGTGTTATAATTCAATATGTAAAGGCTCGAACGCCTGGTCGAGAAGGGGGTGTTTAGTTTATCTGGCGTATGTTCGCCGTTTCCAGCGTAGAGGTCCCTCCTATTGAATTCTTGTTGCCTATTGTTCGAAGAAGTTCCCCGAGGTTTTTTCCCTCAGACGTTGTCGGGCATGCCCGCCCGAACAGTGATATTTGAATTTCTGTATTGATCTGCTCCGGCACGCAGCCCATTTCTATCCCGCTGTACTCCGCATGGCCCCATCCAGAGTTGAAGGAGTTAAGGACCACTTCCAGGATTGCTAGAGAAGGGTTTATCAGACCTAGTGTTTCCCTTGGGGTGCGCCAGTGTTATTTGTGAAGAAAAAGATGGTTTCGATGAGGATGTGCATTGATTACCGGTCAAATTGAACAAAGTGACGATTAAAGAACAAGTATCCAATGCCGAGGATTGATGATTTGTTCGACCAGCTTCAGGTGCGAAGGTGTTTCAAAGATAAACATGAGATCTGGCTACCATCAGCTGAGGGATCAGGGCGTCTGGATGTCCCAAGACAAGCATTCCGACTCGTATGTTTGGCCTATGAAGTTTTTGGTCATGTTCATTTGGGTTGACCAATGCCCAGCAGCTATTTATGGAGGTTGATGAACCGAGTGTTTTCAGCGCTTATTTGGACTCGTTCGTGATAGTGCTCTATTGATGATATTCCTAGTGTACTCCGCACCAGGAGGAGCAGAGCAACATCTCAAAGTGGTTCTTCAGACTCTAAAGGATAGTCAGTTATAATAATGCTAAGTTTTCGGAAGTGTGAGTCGGTTGAGTTCGGTGCATTTCTGGGTCATGTTGTATCAGCAGAGGGTATTCAGGTGGACCCGAAAGAAGATCGAGGCAGTCAAAAACTGGCCTCGACCAGCATCAGCTAAGAGTATTCGGAGTTCCATGGGGTTAGCAGGCTACACCGTCGGTTCGTAGGAGGGTTTCTCTCTATGCAGCCCCGATGACCAGACTTGACCCAGAAGGTGCCCAGTTCAGATGGTCGGATGAGTGTGAGGCGACGCTTTCCGAAGCTCAAGACAGCTCTGACTACGGCACCGGTGTTGGTTTGCCCACAGGTTCAGGGCCCTTATACAGTCTATTGTGATCTTCCCGTATTGGGCTTGGTGCAGTGTTGACTGCAGGGCTGGCAGAGTCATTCTGCCTTATGCTTCGAGGGCAGTTGAAGATCCAGCGAGAAGAATTACCGTGTCATTGATCTAGGAGTTGGCAGCATGTTCATGCCTTTGAAGATTTGGAGGCATATCTTATATGGTGTGGCGTGTGAGGTGTACCTGACCACAAGAGTCTTCAGTATCTGTCAAAAGCAGAAGGAGTTTGAATTTGGGGCAGAGAAAGGTGGTTGGAGTTGTTGAAAGACTACTGATGTTACTATCTTGTAACTTTTACCCGGGAAAGCCAATGGGTGGCGCGATGAAATTGAGTAGGAAGTCCACCAGCATAGGTAGTCTTGCTTTATATTCCGTCAGCCAGAGACCGCTTGCTTTTTTGGATGTTCAGGCCTTGGCCAATCGTTGGTGAGATTAGATATTTCTGAGCCTACCGAGGTTTAGCTTAGCACGGTACTCGTTCTTCTTATTGGAGCGTATCCGGATCGCAGTTTGATGGTCCCATTTGTGTGTCCCTGAGAGACACGGTGCAGCGTGGAGTGCAAGAAGTGACCTTCCGATAAGTGATGGTGTTTTGAATTTGGAGAGGGGCGAGTTTTGGTGTCCCATGTCGATGGGATTCGAGAGTTGATCTTACCGCGAGGCCCATAGTTCTCGGATTGCTATTCAACGCCGGGCGCCGCGAAGATGTATCAGACTTGCGCAGCATTATGGTGGCGTGGGGAAGAAGGAATATGTTTGCAATATGTGGCTCGATGTTTGAACTGTCACCGCAGGTTAAGTACGAGCACAGAGGCCTGTGGACTTTTTTCAGAGGATTGAGCTTCACCGAGGAGTGGGAGATGGGTTAGTTATGGATTTTGTTACTGGGACTCCCGTGACCCGAAGAAGTTGATCGATTTGGGTCATTGTTTGATAGGTGGCTGAAACCAAGTCAGCAGATTTTGTTCCTGTTGCAAAACCCTTAATTCATCCGAGGGTTAGCTGAGCTCTAACCTCAGATGAGATTGTTCGCCTTCATGGGGTTGTCGATATCTATCAACATTTCGGATCGGGGTAGCGTATTTGAGCCTCGCGCTTCTGGGAGAGCAGTTTCAGCGAGGTTGGCAGCCAGGTTGGAGTTGAGCACAGCATTCCCATCCCCAGACGGAAACCGGTCAGTCCGAGCGGACTATTCAGATTTTGGAGGATATGCTCCGAGCTTGTGTTATCGACTTTGGAGGTTCGTGGATTCAGTTCTTTGCCTTAGCAGAAGTTTGCCTACCACAACAGCTAACCCAGTCCCAGCATTCCGATGGGCCCCATATAAGGCGTTGAAATGGTAGGCGCATGTCGGTTCGCAGGGATGGTTTTGAGCGGGAAGAGACTCGGTTATTGGGTAAGCAGATTTTAGTTCATGGAAGGCCATTGGATAAGTCAAGATCATTCAGCGACAGGCTTCGTTCGGCTCAGTCCGCTGCAAAAGAGTTTTGCAATCGTAAAGGTCGGGATGTAGCTTCCATGGTTGGTGAGCGGGTCTTGCTACGCGTGTCGCCTATGAAGGGCGTGCCTTGAGATTTGTGAAAAAGGGCAAGCTTAGACCTAGGTTTCCATTTGGTCCATTTGAGATTCTCGATCGTGTGGGTAGAGGTGGCGTTTATAGACTTTGCCTTTGCCACCCTAGCGTTGTTAGCCGTGCATCCAGTGTATTCATGTTCCATGCTTCGGAGTATCAACGGCGATGCCAACCCACGTGTTAGATTTCAGCACTGTCCCAGTTGGACCAATGGATCTGTTCTTATGAGAGGAGCCGTAGCTATTCTACTACCGGCAGGTTTCGACCAGTTGCGGTCGAAGAGTTTTCTTAAGTGCGTGTTCAGCTGGAGAGGTCAGCCTCCTGAGGCATTAACCTGGGCGTCCCGAGTCTTATATGCGGAGTCGTTATCCTCATCTATTTCCCGACTCAGGTCCTTCTTTCTTTTGTCCGTTTGAGGAACGAACGGTTGTTTTATGAAGGTGGAGAATGTGACGACCAAAGGGTCATCACTGTTTCTCATCTTTTTTCCGCGCTTCCGAGGCCTGAATAACCTCCCTTTTAGCTCGCATCGATTTGCATGCGGCCGAAGTCCGGCGCGCGTACCGGAAAGCTTAGATATGATTCTGTGTGAAAATGAATGAATTTTGATATGAATTGATTATAAGTTGACTTTGGTCAACATTTTTGGGGTAATACGGACCCGGACCCGTGATTTGGACGGTCTCGGAGGGTCCGGTAGAAAATCTAAGCGAATCGGCGTACTGCCCCAGAATTGGATCCGAGGTTCCGAGTCACGAAATAATTTTTTAAAAGAAATTGTTTTTCTGAAATTTAATATGGGAAATTTGAAATGAAAATGGATTAGAAAGTGCTGGTAGCGGCACGTATTTTGGTTCCGGCCGTCCAGGTCTTATATGTGGTTTAAGGGCTTCCTGTGAAATTTGGTCAAATCGGACGTCATTGACGTGTTTCGGTACTAAATATCTAAAAATGAAAGTTCATGAGTTGAATGAACAAAGTGATGATTTTGAGGTTTCCGCATTCCTCGTGTTTGATGTTATTCTGGCGATTTGCTCGCAACGGTTAATTTCGTCCGGATGTTGTTGAGTTATGTGTATGATTGGTTAGGAGCCCCGAGGGCTCGGGAGTGTTTTTTGGAGGTGTTGGGGTGTTTTTGAACTTCGTAAAAAGTTGCAGAAAATTTGGTGTTTTGTGGCCACAGGGATCTTCTTCGCGTTCGCACTCTTCCCTCGCGTTCGCATAGCTTGTGTCTTCCTTCTTCCGCGTTCGCGTCTTGAACCTCGCGAGCGCGTTAGCCAAATTTCAGGATCCCACAGTTGTTTCCTCTGTTCGGGTTCGCATCAAAATCGTCCGCGAACGCGTAGCCCTTGCAACCTTACTCAACGCGTCGCAGTGGCCCGTCATGCGTTCGCCTGTAATAACAAAGTCTTGGACCCCAGCCCATTCTTCTACGCGTTCGCAGACTAGCATCTTGCGTTTCGCGAATCCTTGACCCATTCTACCCTTCGCGAAGCGGCCCCCTTCCGCGAACGCGAAGGTGCATTTTTGGCCCAGCGATTTTAAATGCCAAACAGAAACAGTGACGGGTTTTTTATTCAAATTTCACACGAGCTCTTCTTCTCCCACACCTGGCGACTTGTAGAAGCGATTCTTCACCAAAATCTTTCTTGGGGGTAAGTATTAATCTAACTCGTTTTCTTCCATTTTTCTATCAGAGAGAGAGAGCTAGGCCTAAATTGTAATCTAGGGCTGAAATTGGGGGAATGGGTAGAGTTAGGGTTTTTTTCAAATTTCTTCGATTTTAGACCCTCGTTTTGGGATTCGAATTTGAAAACAAATTATATAAGTTTTTCCCCCCCGGGACTCGTGGGGAATGGGTGATATGGAATGGGTTCGAACCTCGTGTTTGCCCAACGTGCCTGGGGTCAATTTTGGAATTTTTAGAAGATAGGTTGGGAATCTATATTTAGGCATTGCCGGCTTGATTTATTTACCTATTTTGATATTATAAAGTCGTTTATTTCATAGATTCGATTGGGTGGTATTGCCGAACTTCCGAGAGGGAAAGCGTCGTTGTGGATTGACTTTAGCCGTGGAATGTTGAGTAGTGTTTGGGTCTAACTTTTGGCTTAAGTAATTAGGAGTAGAGTCTTATTTGCTAATTGCTATTTGTCGAGTGCGGTGTAATAGCTCAGGTGACGAGTATCTAACCACTGGTGTCCGAGCATGACCGGAGTCCTAAATTGCTAAATTATCGACATTCTAATTGTTGTGTATGAGGAACTTGGTTGAAATCTTTAAACACAGAGCCAAGTAATTGTTGAAAGATTGAGTATTGATTTAATTGTGCTAAGTAGCAATTGAATAAGCTTGGTTAAAGCTGGATTATCCCTTGCCGGGATAGTTTATTATATTTATCTTGTTCCCTTGCGGGATAGCTTATTATAACATCTTTTTTCCCTTGTCGGAGTTATATTGTATATTGTGTTAAAAGAAATGGAATCGTGTGGACGCCGACCCAACACGAGATATTATGTAATGGGATCGTGTGTAAACGCCGACCATGAGATATTTGAAATGGGATCGTGGTGGCACCCGACCAGAGATATTAGAAATGGGAGTCGAGTGGTACGCCACCACGTGATATTATGAAATGGAGCGAAGTGGGTACGCCTACCAACGTGATAATATGAATGGGACTCGAGTGGTACTCTAATCCAGCGTTATATGAGGAAATGGGATCGTGTTGCACAGCCTGCAACGCGAGGAAAATTGAAACAAGTGAAAAGTGGTTTGTTTTTCCTTATTCTGTGGTAGATAGAAATCAGATGTAGTTTCCTTTTGTTATTCCTGATATTCTGTTATTTCTGCTACCCCCCATAAAGCATGTTCCCTCTCCCAGCTTTAATTGGTTTACTTTCGCTATTTTTGTTCCTTGTATATTATCATATCTGCACAGGTGATCTGGTAAGTCTGGTCACCTCGTCACTACTTCGCCGTGGGTTAGGGCTTAAGGCACTTACCAGCACCAATGGAGTCGGTTGTGCGATGCACACTCCTGTGCACCTTTTTGCACAGAATAACCAGTACCGAGCACAGCTTTGGACAGCAGTAGTTGGTTTGGGATAGTACATTCTAAGTCCAGAGATCCCGAGGTATGCCTTGCTGATGTCCGCATGGCCCGAGTCTCTCTATTCTTAATTTTCGTGTTGTTGTCCTGTACCTGGAACAACAGTTATTGTATTTTTTGTTAGACCTGTATTTAGTATCTGTATTGACGTTCGTTGAGTTATGTGAATTCCAGTCTTGGGAGAGGTTGTATATTTGATTTCCTCACTTGTTTTAAGTTATTTATATTTAAGAACTTCCTGCTTTTATATTAAAATGTCTCTATTGCCTTATATTGTTGATGTTTTGCCCAAAAAATTCATAATTAAGTTGGCTTGCCTAGCTCCTAACAGTAGGCACCATCACGACTCACCTGAGGGTGGGAATTCAGGTCGTTGAGCAATACTATCCAAGTCTCAGTTGTGCGACTTGTCTCAAGAAAAAGTCCGTTCAGTTTGTCATGTCTAAACCTTTTCCTAAGTGGTCAATTAGCGAGGTGGTTACCTCCAATTTCAACCAATTTGAAATTGCGTTAATGTTCCCCGCAACAGGCTTTTAGAAAGGACAAGCAATTAACAGACCATCGATTCGAGATGAATTGGAGTTGTCTCATGAATTGCCTGTATTAATTCAGCTTTGGTAGTTTGAGGTCAGGAACCAAGTTGGTCTCATATCACAATTATGCCTAAAGAGACGGGTAAGTTGGCTTGGAGAGGTAACTATTCAATCACGTGCCGAGAAAGGAAAATTAGAGAGCTGAATGCATTAGCAGTCTTAGCTTCTACATATCTTTTTCCTGATCAAACACAAGTCGTTGTTTGCCACAAAGTGGGTAGTTTCCGTCCACCAAACGGCTACGAGTTAGAAGAAAAATGGAGCATCTTGCTTCTGCTCTTGAGGTTTGAAATTGGCATATTGGCGACAAATCCATTTAATTGATTATCTTTGTTATGGGATATTTCTAGAAATCCCGAAGAGAAGACTGATATCAAAGAAGCCCCTCGTTTTTTCTTGTATTTCAAAGATACACTCGACAAGATCAATTTGACGGAGTGCTCTTACGGTTGTTAATGGGCCCTGACGAATCCTCCAAGCCCTGAACAGAAGCACATTCTGGAGTATGGGAGAAATATCAATCTGGGCCAAAAAAACTTCATCTTTCACATTAAAAAAGGGGTATTACTGGCAATCATGGTGAAAAGATTGTTAGATTATGCTCGAAAGTTAAATCTTGCATTCTAGCTAAAACTTCATTACATGCAAACCAACCTGAAGTATTGCACACAACTGTTCCTCTGGCCATTTTGAATTGCTTGGGCTTAAGCATTGTTGTTTGGGCATAATGCCAAAGTCTTCGTCAACTACTAGAATTCGGGAAACAAAGCGACCAAACATTTGGCGACAAAATTGTCTTCAAGAAAAGCGACCAAAGTTGGTCGCTAAGTTTTGGAGCAAAATTAAATAATTATTCTAATACATTTAGCGACCAAGGTTGGTCGCTTTTGGTCGATAATTGGTCAAGAATGTTTGACTGGCCTGGTCCAGACTTGCTTGGTCAAAGAAATACTGAAATTAAGACGACCACTAAACTTTGGTCACTAAAGGGGGACCTTCACTTATAAAATTTTTAATAATTACTAATTATTATTTTCAAAAATTATAAAATATAATTTATAAAAAGCGACCAATTGGTCCGCTCACGAAAGGGGAGCAGATAGAGAGCCATATTTTGGTCGCTAATATCGGGACCCAGTTAAAAATTTTAAATAATTATATTGTTATTCTAAAAAAATTATCGAATATAAATAAATATAATTCACAGTTAGCGACCAAAGTTGGTCGCTTATCGAAAGGGAAGCACGATAGAGACCAACTTTTGGTCGCTAACTGGGACCTACAGTTTCTAAACGTTTATACAATTATATTATTATTTTAAATATTATACAAAAATAAATAGAATCTGCATTTAAATTTAGCGACCAACTTTGGTCGGTCTAATTTGAATTTCTGGAAATTAACGACCAACTTTGGTCGTTAATTTCAATTTCTGGATAATTAGCGAACCAAAGTTGGTCTCTTTTCAGATCAACATTGGCAAAAATTAAAAATCCACTTCTATCTAAAAAAGTATAAATGTAATCCGTTAACACTTTGTAAATTAAGGGATGACAACAACCAACAACAACAACTACTACCCCAGTAAAATCGCACAAAGTGGGGTCTGGGGAGTGGTAATGTGTCACCGCAGACGCTAACCCCTACCCCGATAGGGCAGAAGAGGATGTTTCCGAAGACCCTCGGCTCAGAAAAAAGAAAAAGAGAAGAAGACAATTCATTAGTAACTCCAGTAGAAACCATAATATAACAGAAAGCATAATAACCAAACGAATAAATGACATGGCAATAAACAGTACCAGTAACTAGGCCCGGGCAAAGATAACCAGGCAAGATAGTGTGGAAACATAAACTACACAGCTATCTAAAGATCAACCCTAATCCAACCCCGCTTTCACCCCCGGTATGAAGTACGCACCAGCCCTACTACCCCCGTATGCCCTACTAACCCTATGCTCGACGTCCCAAACGTTTCCTATCAGAGGGCCATACCTCAGAAATTCAGACGTGCCATGTCCCTGCTGATCACCTCTCCCCAGTCAACTTCTTAAGCCTCCTCTACCTCTTCTCGTAACTCACCCACGGCCCAATCCACTCACACATCTCTCAACCGAGGAGCATCAAGGCTTTCGTCCTCCGCACATGCCCGAACCATCTGAGCCTCCGCTTCCGACAATGACATCTTTCACGGTGTCACGCCCACGTCTTCCAAATATCCTCATTTCTAAATCTTGTCTATCCTAGTGGCCGCACATCCACCTCAACATCCTCATCTCTTTACTTCAATCCCTGGATATGGGCATTCCTTAACCGCCAAGACTCTGCCGCCATACAACATGCCGCTCTAAACAACAGCTCTAATAAAACTTACCTTTGAGTAAACGGTGGTACTTTCTTGTCATACAAGACTCCCCGATGCCAAGCCATCCATTTTTCATCCCAGCCCGCGCCTATACCGGTGCGTGCACGTCCTCTGTCGATCTCTCCATCCCCCTGGATCATCGACTGCCAAGATAACCTTGAAGCTACTCTCTTGGGGAGACCTGTGATCCAAGCCTCCACGTACCCTGCCTACTTTCCCTCGACTCAACGCTCATTTGCACTCCCAGGTACTCTGTCTAGTCCTGCCAATTTGAAAGCCTTAGACGCGAGGGTCTGTCTCCAAACCTCCAAGTACTCGTTACACCTGACCCTCGTCTCATCAATTAGAACTATGTTATCAGGCAACCTAACATACCCGATGGCTACGTCCCCTTGAATATGGTGTGATCAATACCATCCATCACAAAGGGCAAATAAGAACGGGCTAGCGCAGAGGCCTTGGTGTAATTCCCATAACAACCGGGAATGCTCCGAGTCGCCTCCCACAGTCCAGCTTTAGTCTTAGCTTCCATCAATACATCGTCCTTGCTTGCTCTTATGTAGGCTACCGCGCACGCCCTTTGCCTTCAAGACATCTCCAGAGCACCTCCCGGGGACCTCGCCATAACGCTTTCTCAACGTCCAATAAACACCATGTGCGATCTTCTTCTCCTATCCCTTACTGCTTCCACCACCTCCCCTAATAAGGTGGATACTTTCCGTAGTGGAGCGACTCGGCATGAACCCAAACTGATTGGTCCGAATATAGACATCGTCTTCCTCACCCATGCACCTCCACCACTCTCTCCCAGACTTTCAATGGTATGGTAAGTCACTTCATAACCCCATAGTTAGCTACAACACTGATAATCACCTTTGTTCTCTTGTACAACGGTACCACTGTACTTGATCTCCGGCACTCCCTCCCGGTCATCCTCCTTCGTCTACAAAATTAGCATTGAACACACCCAGTCAACCTCAAAATCCTGCTAAACCCCACACTTCCCAAAACTCAAAACCGGATCTTATCATCTGGCCCGGTCCTCTACCCTACTATCATCTAGCGGAAAGCCCCCCACGCCTCCTCTAAGAACCTTTAATGCGCCTGCAATTACCATATAAACTCTCGGAGACCTCTCCAAAAGCCCAAGTCCCCTAGCGCTATATCGGTCCCTCCTCTGTCAGAAGACCAAGAAGTGCGTCTGCCATCTCTGCTTAATCTGGGACTCTCCCAGTCAATACTTACCATCCTCGTCTTTGATTCACCTTACTTAAGGTCCAGAATCCCGGGCCCTTCCTCCTCCCTCCTTTAGCCAGCAATACAACTTTCCTGTCCCCAAAGCCTTTCCCCTCAATTCCTCATATAGGCGCCAAACGCTACATTCTTAGCCTACCATGACAGCCTTGCCTCCTTCCTTGCCACCCTTTACCTCTCTCTTCGCTCTCATTCTTCACTCGCTTGCCTGCCACACTTTGCGTACCTACTCTTTGCTTTCCACTTACCTTGGACTAACGTCATTCCACCACAGGTACTGTCCTTGGGCCTGCAGAGCAGTGCAATAGACCCGGTAGCGAAAAACTCGATTCCCTAGCACCTATCTTGCCTCCTTCCTCACATCAGTTCGATCAGCGCTCTACGCGAGGTATGGAAAAACAATAAATAGGTCGCACGTACGTTTGGCCATAGTCTGTCCCCACTACTCCTCCAACTCCATACAGCAACCACCCATCTGTGAATCAGAGGATGAACAACGCTAAAATATACTCTAACATGCTATAATATGTTAGTTAAAGTAGTACAGATCAACGGTCAATATATAATATATATAATACATAAGCTTCCGGGCACACAGCAGTTCGGGTTTCTTTTAGGTATTGATACACTTGTAAATTGATTATCGACTTATAACCTACTCAGATGCTGATATTATTAAAAAAAAAGCCGATAACATTAATAGTTAATAATATACGACTAAGCCTAAATGAATGAATGTATATTCATTAACTCTGTTACAACAAAAATATGAAACAGTATCATGTACTATATACAATGTAATATGTAGTTTAAAGTGAGCAAGAACGAAGTGTTGTGTGTATAATATAACCACACACAACCATTACTATAAACAAGTTATATATCGTTATAGTAGTACATGAAGTGTCCTGTGTGTGGTAATGTGTGTGTGTGTGTGTCCTATATATACAATACTCATATATAATATTATATATAAAGAACATGAAGCCTCGGACACACAGGGCCGGGTTTCTTAGGTAATTGATACACCTGTAAATTGATCATCAGACTTATAACCTACCTCAGATGCCATGTATATTATTTAAAACAAAACGTTCGACTTATCAATTAATATGTTATAATAATGACTCATCGACTTATAACCTAGTGATGAATGAATGTTAATTCATTACACTCTGTTATAATAACAAACGTATGAATAATCAGTATCATGTAACCATAAACATGCTATAACATGCTTAAAAGTGTGTGTGTATTTAACACACACTAACATATAACTAATTACAATTGTCTATATACGTTATAGTATTACAGTGAATTGAAGTGTCTGTGTGTGTGTGTGTGTGTGTGTGTCTTTCTCTCTCTCTCTCTCTCTCTCTCTATATATATAGTATATAATATATATTATCTAGAAGTATATATACTATATTATACTATATATATCGAATATACCTTGTATACTATCACTTAGATATATAATACAGCTATATACTATAATATACTATAACATATATATATAATATATATATATATATATTATATATATATATATATATATTTACACAATTCATTGAATAATATTATATTGTTTATCATATTCATTAATATTCGTACGGTAGTAATGTATAAGATGATCATCAATTTACAATATAGTTTATGCGTGTTATAAACATTCTCATATACTCAAATATAACTTAAAATTCCTTTTACATACATGCTAATATAATCTATTAAAAGTAATTACCTAGTTAATATAATTTTTTAAAGAATATTATGCTTATAGTTTTTAATTATTTATAATAGTTGTAGTTAAATAAAATAAATATTTATAGCTAATAAGATTTTTTTTATAGCTTATAAATATTTAAAAACCAAAATAGAAAAAAAAAGTTATTTAATTTATTTTTTTAGAAATAGCGACCAACGTTGGTCGCTATTTTGGTCGAACAGTCAAAAACTAGCGACCAACGTTGGTCGCTATTTTGGTCAAACAGTCAAAACTTAATTAGCTACCAATAGCGACTAACGCTGGTCGCTTTTTGTAAATCCAGACTCAAAAAACGGGTTTCCCCATCCCATTCTCTTATTTTCTAAAACAAAATTTCCCCAACTCTCTCTCAACACATTCCCCTCCCCTTCTCTATTTTCCTCACACAAATTAATCCCCCCACCCCGCGCCACCACTGTGACCGCCTGAGCCACCGCCTGAGCCGCCGCTGCCACCGCTACCGCTGCCCCTTTCTCTCCTTCTCCACCTAAAAAAAACCTAGGTTTGAATTATAACCTTGAATCTTTGTTATTTCTAGTTTTTGTTTCAATTATTTCAATATTGTAGTTTAAGGATATGAATTAGTGTTTAAATTCTTTGAACATTGTATTTTATTGAGGATTAGGGTTTAGGTCTTATTTTAGTTAGCTTTGTTAATTAATTTTATTAACTAATTAGTTTAATTAGTGTTGAATTTAGTTTAGTTAGATTTGAATTATACTTTGTATTGTCTTGATACTTTTAGGATATGAATTGAACTTTTTGTGTATGAGTTGAACTTTTTGGGTATGAATTGAAATTTTGTGTATGAATTGAACTTTTAGGATATGAATTGAGCCTTTAGGATATGAATTGAACCATTAGGATATGAATTCGACTTTTAGTTTATGTATTGGAATTTTAGTTTATAAATTGAAATTTTAGGATATGAATTGAACTTTTGTGGATATAATTGAACTTTTAGGATATAATTGAGCCTTTAGGATATGAATTGGACTTTTAGGATATGAATTGGACTTTTAGTTTATGTATTGGAATTTTAGTTTATAAATTGAAATTTTAGGATATGAATTGAACATTTTAGGGTATGAGTTGAACCTTTAGGATATGAATTGAACCTTTAGGATATGAATTGAAATTTTTGTGTATGAATTGAAGTTTTAGGATATGAATTGAGTCTTTAGGATATAAATTGAAATTTTTGTGTATGAATTGAACTTTTAGGATATGAATTGAGCCTTTAGGATATGAATTGAACCTTTAGGATATGAATTGGACTTTTAGTTTATGTATTGGAATTTTAGTTTATAAATTGAATTTTAGGATATGAATTGAACTTTTGTGGATATAAATTGAACTTTTAGGATATGAATTGAGCTTTTAGGATATGAATTGGACATTTAGTTTATGTATTGAAATTTTAATTTATAAATTGAAATTTTAGGATAAGAATTGAATTTTTGTGGATATGAGTTGAACCTTTAGGATATGAATTGAGCCTTTAGGATATGAATTGAACCTTTAGAATATGAATTGGACTTTTAGGATATGAATTGGACTTTTAGTTTATGTATTGGATTTTTAGTTTATAAATTGAAATTTTAGGATATGAATTGAACTTTTGTGGATATGAATTGAACTTTTAGGATATGAATTCAGCCTTTAGGATATGAATTGGACTTCTAGTATATGAATTGGACTTTTACTTTATGTATTGGAATTTTAGTTTATAACTTGGATGTACAATAGGAATTATCCTAATCAACGGGGATTGCGGGAGGATTTTGTAGAAGGGGTTGATGAGTTTATGGAACTTCCATCAAGAATAACTTAGATACAGTACCTGGCAGAGTGGGTCTTTAATTGTTGTTCTCATTAGCTACAATGATGATGAGAAGGCAATGGCATGTGTTTCAGACAGTGATGGTGTAGGTAGGAATTTAACATTTCCGAAGCAGATAAAAGAAGAGGTTATGGAGGAATTCTCTACTTCATCTTCCAAGAGGAAAAGAAGTTTAATTGAGAGTGACCAGGTTGATGGTAATGGAAAGTTGTCCGTTGGTCATGGCATTCCCATAAAACGGGGATCATAAGACTCTGTGATGACAAAGACGAAAGGAAGTTTTATTCTCAACTTTCTTCCAAGTCTGATCCGTACAAGCTTAATGGGATTGGTGATATTTCTTCGAATCAGACAATGATTTGAGTGACAAAAGTATGGAAATGCTAATCAAAAGAATTAAAGGTAAAACGCTTCTCTAAGGAAAAGAAGTTTGGAGAAATCTGCTGCCTATAAAGTGCAAATATCACGTTCATGCAGAGTTCAACATCCTTCTCTTCCAAGAAAAATGGTTTACATTTAATTCTTTTGATTAGCATTTCCAAACTTTTGTCACTCAAATCATTGTCTGAATCCGAAGAAACATCACCAATCCCATTAAGCTTGTACGGACCAGACTTGGAAGAAAGTTTAGAATAAAACTTCCTTTCGTCTTTGTCATCACAGAGTCTTATGATCCCCGTTTTATCTGAACTGCCATGAGCAACGGACAGCTTTCCATTACCATCAACCTTGTCACTCTCAATTAAACTTCTTTTCCTCTTGGAAAATGAAGTAGAGAATTCCTCTATAACCTCTTCTTTAATCGCTTAGGAAATGTTAAATTCCTACCTACACCATCACTGTTTGAAACACATGCCATTGCCTTCTCATTATCATTGTCGCTAATGAGAACAACAATTGATCAAAGACACACCCTATCAGGTACTGTATCCAAGTTATTCTCTGTATCCAAGTTTATCCCAAGAAATAGTACTACGAGGATAATCACCAAAGCCGCCAGACAGCTTTATGATGCCAATGAAGCAAGATGAGCTATTCAATGAGACTCGTATTGTAAAGAAGAAGAAAGAGACCGATCCAGAAAGGTGGGTCAAGGGCCGAGCCTCGACTGTACATGTAAGTTTTCTACATTTCATTAAGTATTTTGATTTACTTTTATATAAATTTTTAAATACTAATTCAATGTAATTTTTCTTATAGGATTGCTTCACAGCTGGCGTGGAGGAATTCATACGCAGCCATCAACCTAATGAGTCGGGTGTCACGACCCGGATTTTCCACCATCGGGAGTCGTGATGGCGCCTACTATCGGAGCTACGCAAGCCAACAGTAAAACATTTTTTTACTAATTTCATTCAAACAATATAATAAACGAGAACAATAAATAAGCGGAAGATTTTAGATTAACACAACTAAAAACCAAAAGTGCGGAAATTTGAAACATAGTCCTACCCAGAGTCTGGTGTCACTAGCTCGCGGACTACTATAGAATGCTAAAAAACAAGTCTGAAAGGAAATACATAGTGTTTGTTCGATACAAGGTAAACAAACTAAAACATAGAAGGGACTTCGGCCTGCGAACGCCTGCTAGGCTACCTCGTGAGTCACTGGACTAAAGATAGCTCCCGGCAATCCTACTGCTGCGGTCCGAAAGCTGCTCCCTGATCTGTGCACAAAAATGCACAGAGTGTAGCATCAGCACAACCGACTCCATGTGCTGGTAAGTGCCTGGCCTAACCCCGGCGAAGTAGTGACGAGGCTAGACAGGACCTACCAAAACAACCTGTACAGATATATATACATATACAAAAGCAACGGAAATAACAACAGAAGATATCAAGTAAAGCTGGGGGGGGGGCATGCTCGGGGATAACAGATAAAGACGAATTATTAGAAATAACAACAGAACTACTCCGGATTTCCATGATATATATAGTGGACGGCGTGCCACACGATCCCCTATTATAATACATAAGTGGTCGGCACGCCACACGATCCCATTTCATAGCATATATAGTGGTCGGCGTGCCACACGATCCCATATTATAATACATAAGTGGTCGGCGTGCCACACGATCCCATTTCATAGCATATATAGTGGTCGGCGTGCCACACGATCCCATATTATAGTATATAAGTGGACGGCGTGCCACACGATCCCATATTATAATTCAAAATATCTGACTTGTAAAGAAGGCCCCATTAGGGGAATTCGCCAACATAACACTTTAACCTGGCAAGGGTACAGCTAACAGGCCAATTATCCCGGCAAGGGAGAGTACATAATACTAATCTACACGTCCCGGCAAGGGAATAATCACAACACATCCTCTTTTAAATCACTTCTTTCTCAACTATCGCATTCTTGTTCGAGCCCACGCTCCAAAATATACCAATCACAATTCTTCCTCAACCGTTCACATTATATGAAATTTATCGATTAAACAAGGTAGTTGTGTCACATCATTCGAATTAAAAGCAATTAAGACTCACGGTCATGCTAGACTCCGGTGCATAGACAACCGTCACCATGTCTATACACCGTACTCCACATTTAGCAAGTAGCAAATAGCATCCTAATCCTATTCCCTCAAGCCAAGGTTAGAACAAACACTTACCTCGGTCCAAAGAATAGCAATCAACCCTCAAATACCGCCTTTCCTCTACAATCCGACTCCGAAACAATGGTATCTAGTCATAATTAGTTCAATAATATCAATAAGGGCTCAAAAACATAATCTCATAGCCTAGAAATGAAATTTCCAATCATTCTCCCAAAACACCAAAATTCGACACGGTCCCACATGGTCCAAACACGAGGCTCGGACCAAAACCCAATCACCCATAACCCCACGAGTTCAAATATATAATTTATTTCAAGATTCGACCCCAAGTTGAGGTTGAATCACCCAAAATCCTCCAAGCCCTAACTCTACCCAAAACCCTTAATTTCTACTTTGATTTCATGATTTAGGGCTAGGAAATTAGTAATTAGATGAAGAAATAACGAGGGAATGATGTTAAGATTACTTACCCAAAGAGTTATGGAGGAAGGAGAGCTTGAATTTCGTCTATGGAGGGTTTAAGAGGAGAGCTCGTGTGAAAAGAATGAAGAAATCCCGTCACTGGTTCTGTTTTTAGGCTTTAAAATAACTGGGCGAATTTACTCTACGCGATCGCGGATGTAGAGATGCGATCGCGAAGGGTTACACAGAATGGTCAACGCGATCGCGTGGGTTGTAATGCGATCGCGTAGGGGAATACGTGGGGGGGGGGGTCCAAAACTTGGTATATGCGAACGCAAACCTACTGGTGCGAACGCATTGAAGGAAATGCTAAGGCAGTGCGATCGCGTGATCAAATACGCGAACGCGAAAGAGTAAAGAGTCAAAGGAACGCGATCGCGGGCTGAAGATTGCGATCGCGTAAGAGGAAATCACTGAGCAAAAATTGCAGAATTTTCTGCTATGTTTTTCCTAAGCCAAAACATGCACTCCCGAGCCCTCGGGGCTCCTAACCAAACACACACACACTAACTCACTAACATCCTACGAACCTACTCGAGCGATCAAATCGCCAAAATAACATCAGAATCCATGAATCAAGCCTCAAAATCATCATTTTCATTTCAAACTTCTTAAACTTCTAACTTTAGATATTTAGGTCCGAAAGACGTCAAATGACGTCCGATTTCGACCAAACTTTACAGAAAGCTTTTAACACATATTTAAGACTTGTACCGGGCGTCGGAACCAAAATACGAGCCCGATACCATAGTCTTTTAATCAATTTTCATTTCCATTTTCATAAAGAATTTCAGAAAAACAATTTCACAGAAAAATTCATTTCTCGGGCTCTCGACCTCGGAATTGGACTCCGGGCATATGCCCAAGTCTCATATTTTTCTACGGACCCTCCGGGACCGCCAAATCACGGGTCCGGGTCCGTTTACCAAAAATATTGACCAAAGTCAACTTTAGCAATATTAATATCAAAATTCTTCAAATTTTTCACAAAGTTCACATATTTCAACATAAAAAAATTTCCGGCTTCGCACTCGGACTGCGCACGGAAATCGAGGCAACTAAAAGCGAGATTTTTAAGGCCTCGGAAGCTCGGAAATAGGGAGAAGTCCGGTGATGACCCTTTGGGTCGTCACATTGGGCGAGGCAATCCAACTTTCGGACGAGGATGCTGAAAGAACACTCCTTGAGTACTTTATATACTTTGAACTAGACAATAGAACCAGTTTTCGAATGAGCTTGTAATAAGCGTTAACTTAGTTTTGTTAGCTTAATGTGTTAGTTCTATTGAACTTTATACTTTGTTGGTTTTAATTTTGTTGTTAATGTTGTTGTTGTGTTGTTGTTGGTTGTAATAGGGAATTTGGTATGCTGGCAGGTGGTGTAACTTCCAAAACAGGCAGTTTCTGCCAAAATTATACCCAGAAAAGCGACCAACTTTGGTCGCTTTTCTATTTAAAAAAATATTTTCTGGGCAATAGCGACCAAGGTTGGTCGCTAATTAACCCAGATTTCCTAAAAACCGACCAACTTTGGTCGCTATTCTATTAAAAACAAAAATCTGGAAAATAGCGACCAATTTTGGTCGCTTACGTTTAAAATATAACTAAATTCTTGAAACTAGCGACCAGTTTTGGTCACTTATGTTTAAAACAAATTAAAAAAAATTTAAAAAAAAGCGACAAACTTTGGTCGCTATTTTCCAAATTTTAAAATATAATATTTGGTTTACAGACCAAAGTTGGTGGCTATATTTTGATTAACAATAAATAAATAAATAACGCAATTTAAATATACAGACCAACATTGGTCGCTAAATGTATATTATTAAAATATTAAAGCGACCAAAGTTGGTCGGTATATTGTTTACCCGGAATATTTGGTCCTTTTACCTTAGAGACCAAAGTTGGTCGCTAATTAGTGACCAACTTTGGTCTCTAAGGTAAAGGGACCAGCAAAATAACGACCAAGCTAGTTTGGACGCTTTTTGGTCGCTTTTTGACCTGTAAGCGACCAACTTTGATCGGTTTTTTCCTGATTTCTAGTAGTGTCTAGTGGACATTTATACATTTTAGCTGCAAGTGATTACTTTTCGAAGTGGGCTGAAGTTGTTTCTCTTAAGGAAGTAAAGAAGGAAATGTGGCTAACTTCATCCGAGTCAATATTATCTATCGCTTTGGCATTCCCCGATATATATTGACGGAAAATGGTAAGCCATTTGATAAAAAGTTGATGAATAAAATATGTGATCTTTTTGGCTTCAAGCAACGCAATTCCTCCATGTATTATGCTACTGCCATGGACTTCCTGAAGCATTTAACAAGACGCTCTGCAACTTGTTGAAAAAGGTTGTCTCTAAGTCTAAGAGAGATTGGCATGAGAGAATGGAAGAAGCCCTTTGGTCATATAGGACCACATATCGCACTATGGAGTTGAAGCAGTCTTTGAACTTGAGCGTCAAATCCCATCATTGAGGCTCGTCATTCAAGAAGGAATTACTGATGAATAAAATGCTCGGTTACTCCTCGAAGAATTGGAAGCTCTTGATGAAAAGAGGCTAGAAGCTCAACAAAGCTTTGAATGTTATCAAACTCGTATGTCTCGATCTTTTAACAAAAGGATGCGCCTTAGATCTTTCCAAGTGGGTGACCAAGTTCTTGTGGTCAAAAGGCCTATTATCACCTCTCGTCGATCTGAGGGCAAATTCTCTGCTAAGTGGGATGGACCATATGTTGTACAAGAGGTATACTCAAGTGGCGCTTACAACATAGTTGACTCAGAAGGTTTGCGGATTGGCCCCATCAATGGAAAATTCATGAAGAGATAATATCCTTGAAGAAAACAAATACACTCCTCGATGCACGAGTATAAACTACATGTTACTCCTCGCCCGCAAAAGTATAAATTATGCACTGCCCCTAAAAAAAGCTTTGCTAGGTTGAAAACCTCGAAAGAGGCGACCTAGGCAAAAGTCAGGACATTAAAAAAAACTCACCCATTTTGAACTACGGTATGACTTGATACTCTTCACCGATGTATGTAGGCAGCTTAGAGTTTCATTCTAAGTTCAGTCATATGAGTTCAAAAATACCCAAGGAATTATTCAAATGAGGTATAATAGAATATAATTCACTTGATTGACACTTGAAAATTAGGTGTACATGTATTCTTTTGTTGAACTCTCTATCTTATCTTGATGGCTCAATGGGGGCAAGTCCTCCATGTCAAATTGAGGTCTTTGATTGAATGATTGTAGTTTCTTTAATAAGAGGATAAATATTCAAGTTCAAGGCTCCAATTCAAAGTCAAGTTGATTTTGTCAAGTCTATTACATCATCAATTTGAAGTATTCAAGCCCGCTAGGTCTTAAAGTTGCATTGTTCAAGTCCGCCAAGTCTTCAAATCCATAAAGTATTAAAAAAACTCACTTGTTATAAATTGCATAATGACTTGATCCTCTTCACCGAGATTGGTATCGTCGAGACAATTATAGTCTTTAGCAGGCTGCAAAGTTTTCAAGACCGTCATGTCTTTGAGCTGAATTCTTCACGTTTGCTAAGTCGTCAAGTTGAATTCTTCATATCTTCTATATCATTGATTTGAAGTCTCTAGCATGCTAAATCTTCAAATTGAAGTTGAGTTAAATTCTTCTAGTCCACTAAGTCTTCAACTATCCAAGTATGTCACGTCTCCAAGTTGAATTCTTCAAAGTGGCTACATCTTCAAGTTTAACTCTTATACTTTAACCTTCAAGTTGAATTCTTAAAATCTACCTAAGTCTTGAAGTTGAAGTCTTCAAGTCCACCAAGTCTTCTGAATTTTTCAAATCTGCTAAGTGATGATGAGACCTTTGAATTCGGCAAATCTTCAAGTTAAAAGTCTTTAATTTTGTGAAGTCCTCAAATTGAGTCATCAAGTTAAATTCTTCAAATTCATCAAGTCAAGTTGAGGCCTTCGAATTCGCCAAAAGTTTAAGTCTTCAACTCTGCAAAATTTTCAAGCTGAATCATCAAGTTAAAGTCTTCAAATCCACTAAGTCTTCAAGTCGAAGTCTTCAAATCTGTCAAGTCTTCAAGTCGAAGTCTTCAAATCTGTCAAGTCTTCAAGTAGAAGCCTTCAAGTCTACCATGTCTTCAAATTGAAATCTGCAAGTTAAATTCTTACAAGCACCAAGTCTTCAATTGAAAGCCAATAAGAAGGCCCCATAATAGTCTTGAAGTCTTCAAATTGATATGGCCTTCAATTCTTTAGTTGGAAGCTTCTGTAAATCTCCAAGTGTATGGTAAAAGCCTTCGATATAGTCTGCACCATCTTTAAATATTTATATCTTGAATTATTTGAAGGAAGGTTTTAATATATCTTCAAATCTTCAAGTGAAAGTATTTAAAATGTTGGCTTTCATGACTTGATTCATGTTGCAGAAAAAAAGATTCTTCGACTGTGAAGTTATCTTTACTAAAGTGTCTTTGGAAGTGATTTCTTATTCTACCTGGAAAAAAAAAAAAGAGAAACATATCTATATAAAGGAGATCATAAAATTACCTGTGAAGATTGAAATTGAAGATATATTCTTGATGGTCAGCTTTTTTCATGCTTCATACAATTTCTGATTCATGCATCTCGAAATGAGGCCAAGTTTTTGTTCCTTTGCACCACAAGGTCAAATGTTTTGGCGGTAAAGTAAAATCTACAAGTTAGACTCTATAATGATCTTCGTTGGTCTTCTTCTTGGATAAAATATAGTCTTCAGCTTAGATGGTGTAATGGTTTTAGCCTCGGACAAAGTAAAGTCTTCAGCATAGATGGTTGTCTTCGACTTTGCAAAATATCGTATTCAGCTTAGACGGTGTAATGGTCTCAGACTCCGACAAAGTAAAGTATTCAGATTAGATAGTTGTCTTTGCCTTGGACACAATATAATATTCAGATTAAACAGTGTAATGGTCTTAATCTCGGGAAAAGTAAAGTCTTCAGCTTAGATGATTGTCTTCGCCTTTGCAAAATACAGTTTTCAGCTTAGCCGGTGTAATAGACTTTGTCTCGTATAAAGTAAAGTCTTTGGCTCGGACGGTGTAATGGTCCTCACCTCAGACAAAGTAATATTTTTGTCTCAAACGGTGTAACAAATTTTACCTCAGACAAAGTAAAATCTTTGACTCAGACGGTGTAATGGTCTTTGTCTTAGATGAAAAGTCAAATCTGTAAATAAAGTAAGATCTTTGGCTCAGACGGTGTAATAGTTTTTACCTCAAACAAAGTAAATTTTTGGCTCAGACGGTGTAGTGATCTCCACCTCATATAAAATAAAATTTTTGGCTTAGACGGTGTAATGGTCTTCACCTCAAATAAAACAAAGTCAAATCTTCAACAAAAAAGGATCTTTGGCTTAGACGGAGTAATGGTCTTCACCTAAAAAGAAGAAAAAAACTGCATGTATATGATTGAAGAAAATGTAGAAGATCAATTATGTGCCGAAACAAAATAAAGATAGTTGTATGCAAAAGAAGACAAATGAAAGGCTAAATAAGTGGTAATTCTCAAATTCTCACTTGGATTTGCCTTGGCGAAGTGAAACCAAGTTCAAATTCAAAGTATTTTCATAAGATAAAAGTTCTATGAGTTCTATCTTTTGAATTTTCTTGAATTCACAAGTTGTGACTAAATTATATCATGGCAAAAGTAAAGAGAAAAAAATGGTAAAAAAGGGCAAATATTCGGTTTTAAGAGAATGCAACACTAATTGCTCCCAGAAGCCCAGAGGATATTGCCACTGCCTTTTCGTCATAGAACATACGTGCCTCGTACAGAAAACTAGCAGAGGACAAAAGAAAGATTTTTATAAATTTGATGAACATCTCAATTCTCATATGGGATTAGAAGAGAAAATGTGTAAAAGTTACAGTCTTTGTTTATCCGCAAAATATATAGTTTACCTATTCACTTTGCACCCAAATCTCTGTTACACACCTGTTGGCCATGGGTTTAACGTTACACAACAAACCTATCAAAAGTGTGTCAATGACACACCACTTTTGACCAGCCTAGTTAATACTCAATGTTGTTTATACACGCGCTTATTTAAATTAAAAACAAATGACTCTTTAATTAAAAATGGAAAACCCGGCCCAAGCTTAAAATAAACCCCAATTTACAAGCTTTAAAAAAATAAAATAAAGTAGCTATGTGTCTTACTCAACACCCCCCATCCCCTAGGTTTATCCTCTTCCCCAGTCCTACCTCCACGCTACCTGCTCTTCCATTACCACTTGCATGCCGGCTTCCTCTAACCCACCCCTCCATCCCTATCATCTTCGCAATAATTTTCAGATCCACCGGTGGCCATAAAACATATTTCCATTACTGAAGTAGGGACGAGAACAATGAAAGCTCGACCCAAAATAGCACTGGAAAAAAACAAAAACAATCATTCAAACAAGCTTCGATTATAGATTTCGACTCTAACATCTTTTAATCCCAGAGATGAAAACTCCTTCGACACTCGAGAAAATCAGGCCGACAATTACTAAAAAAAATATAGTTTTACCTAGAATCGGTGATTTTGTTAGGTTATTTTTCAATCAATTTTTACCAACCCGATTCAGAATGATTTGGATTTGCGAGTCAAGAAATCCAGATAATGTGTTTCTTAACCATTGTTGGGTTTTCTTCAATTTCTTCTCTGGCTTTTTATTTCTGCGTTTCTTGTCAAGTGATTTCTTAACCATTGTTGTTGCTTGTTTCTTTATGTTCCTGACAATGAAGATGATGATAGAAAAAAATGAAGGAAAAAAAACTAAATATGTGGCACTAAAATGAGGCTTCAGATACTTTTCTTATAATTCACTCGCATGCTTTCAATGTAAAACATGTGTCTGTCATGGGTCAAAAGTGGTGTGTCATTGACACACTTTTAAAAGATTTTGTGTGAAACGTTAAACCCGTGGTCAACATGTGTCTAACAAGGATTTAGGTGCAAGTAAATGGGTAAATTATGTATTTTGCCTTCTTTATCTTTTCTCTAACTTTAAACTTATGGGGCAAATACACATTGGATAGTGTCACGACCTTAACCCCAAACCCGGTTGTGATGGCGCCTCTCGTGAAGACAAGGCCAGCCGACATTTTCCATTTCCAATTTTCAACAGATAAGCATTTAAGAACAGTTTAAAAAATGATAAAATAAATCCGAAATAGTCGAAATTAACATAAATACGCGGAAGAATCACCCATACATAGCCCTAACCGGGGTGTCACTAGTCATGAGCATCTAAAAGACATAATAGAATTCTGATAAATCCATATCTAGTACAATGTCTGGAAGGAAACAGAGACAATAAAGGAGTAGAGACACGGGGCTGTGGACGTCAACAGCTACCTCGTAATCTCCGAAAGCCCGCCTGAATCTGGAGGAATCAGCACTCGGGAGCGGGACCTGATGCACCTGAATCTGCACACAGGGTGCAGGGAGTAAAGTTAGTACTCCAACTCGGTGAGTAACAAATGTAAATAATGACTGAAAGTAAGAAAACACGCAAGGCACAAGGCATTCTATAGTAAAAATCATTTAAAAGCAGTAAACCGGTGAAAATACAAGTAAAATCCTCTTTCAACAAGTAAACAGGTAAATGACAGATAATTAAGGTACAGTAAATAAATAAAAGCTCGCCCCTCGGGCACAGTATCACCACATCCGCCCCTCGGGCAACATCTCAGAACAATAACAGCCCCTAGGGCTCAATCTCACATCACACTGGGTACCCACGCTCACTGGGGGTGTGCAGACTCCTGGAGAGGCCCCTTACAGCCCAAGCGCAATAACAAGCCATCTCGTGGCATCAAATCTAGGCCTTCGGCCTCATATCAATCAAGCCACCTCGTGGCGTACATATCTCAAGCCCTCGGCCTCAAATCAGTATCAGTGTCTCCTCACAACATAGGCCCTCGACCTTACTCAGTCAAAAGTACTCACAAGCCCCTCGGGCAATAGTAAAATAGTGTTTCTCAGCCCAAAACATCATTTAAAATATCATTTAAGTCTCAAAATCGAGTAAAAATGGCTGAGTAGTAAAATAGTGGAAATTAACCTGACTGAGTTCAAATAGCAAGTCAGAACAGTGAGGAAATATCAAATAAAATCCCCGAAGGGTTCAAATAGTTGACACGAAGCCCAAATATGGCATTCAGCCCAAATCATAGGGATAGAAAATAAGTTTCAGTCAAATACGCGGTAAAATCATCAACCGGGATGGACCAAGTCACAATCCCCAATAGTGTACGACCCCACGCTCGTCAACCAGCGTGTGTCTCACCTCAACATAGCACTACGATGTGCAAATCCGGGGTTTCAAACCCTCAAAACATCATTTATAATCATTACTCACCTCGAACCGGCTAAATCTCTAGCTCGCGACACCTTTTCCCCTCGAATTGGCCTCCACGTGCGTTGAATCTATCCAAAATCAGAACGAGGGCATTAAAATATGCTAAGGAAACAAAGCCCAAACAAAAACAATCAATAAAGGGCACAAATCCCGAAATTAGCAAAACCCGAGCATCGGGCCCACATCTCGAAACTCAGAAATTTTTACATCAATAGAATCCTTATCTCCCCACGAGTTCATACATATCAAAAGTGTTCAAATCCGACCCCAAATGGTCCTTCAAATCCCAATTCAAAAGTCCAATTTCTCAAGCCTTAGTTCTTCAATTTTTGGCTTAGCTTTCGTGATTTTCTAGGTGGAATTCACATAATAATCGAGTTTTTAGTCCAAGAATCTTACCTCCCAACGATTCCCGTTAATTCCCTCTTCAATCTCCTTCAAAAATCTCCAAAAACGAGCAGCTATGGGTGAAAATAGACCCATATTCGCGAAAGACTTCTTTTAAATTCTTCTGACCAGTGATACCCGCATCTGCGGTCCAAAATCCGCTTCTGCAATACTGCATATGCGGTCTACTCCACCGCTTCTACGGAATTCACTTAAGGTCAAAAATCGCATCTGCGATAGAACTTCCGCATCTGCGGCTTCGTGTCACAACCCCAAATACCGGTTGTGATGGCGCCTATCACATTACTAGGCAAGCCAGACCAACTATCAAACCATAACCCATTTTTATTTTAATAATTCATTTGCTAACACGGCTTAATTACCAATTATCATAATAAGGGTTTAAAACAACAAGAAAGATATGCGGAAATCAACAAGACATAGAAACTACACAGCCCACACTGATCTGGTGTCACGAGTCTAGGGCCTCTAAAACAAGTCTGAACAACCTACTACATAGATAGTCTAGAAAATGCGGAATATAAATAAGATAGAAGGGAGAAATCAGGACTGCGAACACCGTGCAGCTACCTCGAAATCACCGGCAGATGCTGGAAAATAGCTGAAAGCTCTCACTCGGCCGCTCGGGCACCTGGATCGTGAGTACGCCAACTCAGTAAGTAACTAAAGTAAATAATGGACTGAAAGCAGTGACGAGCAGTTCAAAACATATAACTCTAAAACCAGCTCTGTCATAAATTCATCATTTTCAGTTTAAACTTTGAAATCAGTAACTTGACAATATATCCACCCGAGGCTTATTTATAAGAAGAGTGAAAATAGTAGAAAGCATCATAACAGGGCCCCTTGGGCAAGAAATCACTCAAAACATAGCCCCTCGGGCAGCCTCTCAGCCACACGTGGCTCGACTCTAGTAACACAGTGTTCACTACCAGCACTCGGCTCAGTATTAATTCATAATAATAGAAATCATAGTAACCGTTGCGGCGCGCAGCCCGATCCATGTATATATAGTCGACTACACTCACTGGGGGTGTGCAGACTCCGGAGGGGCTCCTACAGCCCAAGCGTCATATCGCTGCAACGTGCAGCCCGATCCACTATATATATATATATATATATATATATATATATATATATATATATATATATGTGTCGATGCGGCGTGCAGCCCGATCCATATAAGTATCGCTGCAGCGTGCAGCCCGATCCATAATATATACATATAATATCCTCACCATAAGGTTCTCAACCTCTCTCAATCATTAGCCTCACAGCCTCTCGGGCATCACAACAGAAATTAGGGAACTCAGCCCAAACAGTCCTCGCGATAGCAGTAGAATGATAAAACCAGTTTTAAACATTTAACAGGTATAAAACGTGACTGAGGATGTGCTTTTAACAAGAAAAGTGGGGAAAACAGTTAAAATTCCCCTAAGGGTTTCTACAGGTCGGCACAAGGCCCCAAACATGGCATACAGCCCATAATACAGTATGAGAATCCAAATTACGGAACAATATAACATTTCCAAATAAAATATGCGGCTTAATAGTCACTACGGGACGGACCAAGTCACAATCCCCACCGGTGCACGCCCACACGCTCGTCACCTAGCATGTGCGTCACCATTTTTATCAAATAAAGTCAAATATCGGGGTTTTGTACCCTCAGTTCTAAATTTACAATGGTTACTTACCTCAAACCGGTGAAAATACTACTCCGCGACGCCTTTGCCTCTCAAATCGGCCTCCACTCGCGTCGAATCTAGTCAAAATCAGCGCGAATATGTCACAATATGCTAAGGGAACAAAGCCCAAGCGAAAACAATCGAAAAATACCAAAAATCCCGAAATTAGCAAAACCCGAGCCCCGGGCCCACTTCTCGGAACTCTGAAATTTTCACATCAACGGATTCCTTATCTCCCCACGAGTCTATGCATATAAAGAACATCAAAATCAGAGTCCAAATGACCCCTCAAATCTCAAATCAAAACTCCAAAATTCCAAGCCCTTGTTCTTCCATTTTTAGTTCAAGTTTCCATGAATTTCTAGGTAGATTTCACAATAGAATCAAGTTCTAGTTCCGAAATTCTTACGTCCAAACGTTTCTCTTGAATCCCTCTTTAATCTCCTTCAAAAAACTCTCAAAATGATCAACTATGGGTGAAAATAGACCCAAAATCACGGACAAGACGACTTAAAAACATTCTGCCCAGGCCTGATTTTCCTTCTTCGCAAACACGGTCAAACTCTCGCGTTCGCGAAGCACAAACTCGCATTGACCAAATTTTTCTTTACGCGAATGCGACATGGAGGACGCGAACACGATGCTTCCTCCACTTACAACTTCGCGAACGCAAACACCCCTACGCGAACGCGATGAACAATTCACCTTGGCCCCATCTGACCCATACGCGATCGCGGACACCTTATCGCGAACGCGATGAACAGCCTCGCAAACCCTTCGCGAACGCGACACCTGCCTCACGAACGCGAAGGCTAAACCTTCACCTCCCTCAGCAGTCTCTTCGCGAAAGCGAGGGCCCTCCGGCGAACGCGAAGAACAAAATGTCTGCAACTGCTGGAACTGATTTTCTGATTTTCTCCAACTCCAAAATGGTCCGATTGACCACCCGAAACTCACCCGAGGCCCCCGAGACCTCAACCAAAAGCACCAACACATTCTAAAACCTTATTCAAACTTGCTCCAATCATCAAAACACCTCGAACAACATCAAATTACCCAAAACACATCGGATTCAAGCCTAAGTTTCTAAAAACCTTCCGAAATACGCTCATGATCAAAAACCCAACCAAACCACGTCCGAATGACCTGAAATTTTGCACACACCTCCCAAATGACACAAAAAAGCTACTGCAACTCTCGAAATTCCATTCCTACCCCTAGATCAAAATCTCACCTACCAACCGGAAATCGCAAAAATATCAACTTCGCCAATTCAAGCCTAATTCTACTCCGGACCTCCAAAACCCATTCCAATCACACTCCTAAGTCACAAATCACCTCCCAAAGCTAACCTAACCATCGGAACTCACATCCGAGCCCTCTAACATATAAGTCAACATCCGGTTGACTTTTCCAACTTAAGCCTTCTTAAAAGAGATTAAGTGTCTCAAACTTCACCAAAACCAATTCGGATTTGATCCAACCAACCCGATACCTCAAAACACAGATGAACAAAGCAATAAGAAGCATAAATGGGGGAAACGGACCGGTAACTCATGAGACGACCGTCCGGGTCGTCACATCCTCCCCAACTAAAACAAACGTTCGTCCTCGAACGAGTCAAGAAACATACCTGAAGCCTCAAACAGGTGAGGATATCTGCTCCGCATCTCCCGCTCGGTCTCGCAGGTAGCCTCCTCCACGGGACGACCTCTCCACTACACCTTCACTGAAGCTATATCCTTTGATCTCAACTTCCGAACCTGGCGCTCCAAAATAGATGCTGGCTCCATATCATAAGTCAAATCATCCTCTAACTGAACCGTGCTGAAATCCAGAACATGAGACGGATCTCCAATATACTTTCGGAGCATAGAAACATGGAAAACCGCTTCGGGAGTTGATTCTGGAGGAGGCCCATAGCTCGCGGTATTCTATTCATCCAGGAGCCGCGAAGATGTATCAGGATCTTAGACAGAACTACTGGTGGCGGAGAATGAAGAAAGATATTGTGGGATTTGTAGCTCGGTGTCTCAATTGTCAGCAGGTGAAATATGAGCATCAGAGACCGGGTGGCTTGCTTCAGCAGATGGTTATTCCTGAGTGAAAGTGGGAGAGGATCACTATGGATTTTGTAGTTGGACTCCCTCGGACTTTGAAGAAGTTCGATGCTATTTGGGTGATTGTGGATAGGCTGACCAAGTCCGCGCACTTCATTCCTATCTGTACTACTTATTCTTCAGAGCGGATGGCAGAGATATATATTCAGGAGATTGTTCGGTTGCATGGTGTCCCAGTTTCCATCATTTCAGATCGGGGCACTCAATTTACTTCCCAGTTTTGGAAGTCTGTTCAGCGAGAGTTGGGTACTCAGGTGCAGTTGAGCACAGGTTTTCACCCTCAGATGGACGGGCAGTCCGAGCGCACCATTCAGATATTGGAGGATATTCTACGCGCTTGTGTTATTGATTTCGGAGGGTCATGGGATCAGTTTCTACCGCTTGCAGAGTTTGCTTATAACAACAGCTACCAGTCGAGTATTCAGATGGCTCCATATAAGGCCTTGTACGGGAGGCAGTGTAGATCTCCAGTTGGTTGGTTCGAGCCCGGTGAGGCTAGGCTATTGGGGACAGATTTGGTTCAGGATTCCTTAGATAAGGTGGAGATGATACAGGAGAGACTTCGTACAACGCAGTCGAGGCAGAAGAGTTATGCTGACAGGAAGTTTCGAGATGTGTCTTACATGGTTGGTGAGAAGGTCCTGTTGAAGGTTCGCCCACGAAGGGTGTTATGAGATTCGGAAAGAAAGAGAAGTTGAGTCCGCGGTTTATTGGGCCTTTTGAGGTACTTCGGAGGACTGGGGAGGTGGCTTATGAGCTTGCTTTGCCACCCAGCTTGTCGAGTGTGCATCCGTCCACATTGGGCACACAAATCCGGCCCTGCATCCTCAATACCCCATCGTCTCCAATGGTCACATCTCTGGCATCATCATGCTGAACTCTATCTCTAAGGACGAGCAAATGTGGATCATCATACTGGCGCTCTCTGATGCGCTCATATAGGGAAGACAGAGAAACCACACAAGCCAACACCCGACTGGACTCTGTAATATCCAACCTCACGAACCGATTTGCTAAAGCCTGAACATCAACTGCAAGAGTTCTCTCCCCAACTGGAATATATGCCAAACTCCCTATACTCACTACCTTTTGGCTCAAAGCATCGGCCACCACGTTGGCCTTCCCCGGATGGTACAATATAGTGATGTCATAATCCTTAAGCAACTCCAACCACCTCCGCTGCCTCAAATTAAGAACCTTTTGCTTGAACAAATGCTGAAGACTGCGATGATCAGTGAATACCTCATAAGATACGCCATACAAGTAATGCCTCCAAATCTTCAACGTGTGAACTATGGCAGCCAACTCAAAATCGTGAACGGGGTAGTTCTTCTCATGGGGCTTCAACTGACGGCATATGCAATAACTCTACCCTCCTGCATCAATACACAACCAATCCTGTCACAACCCAAAATCCACTAAGGGTCGTGGTAGCGCCGGAAATCGCTGTCAGGCAAGCCAACTTAATTAATTGATTAACTTCTCTTTTTAATACCTTTGAAATCTAGGACTTTTCCTTACATTTTTCATAAATAAAAAGATCACCACTTAAATTCAAATTAAATAATAAACGATTAGTACAAATCTTTAGAAAACCATCCCAGAACCCGGTGTCACAAGTGCATGAGCATCTACTGATAAGGAAAATAAAATACAACATCCGTCCGAAATACAATGGACAGGAAATAAATACAATATGCCGAGAGGTACTATACTAGTTGCGGGTCGCCACGAATAATGCAACTCACCTAGTCCCAGAATCATCCGCGCTGCTACGCCCAGAAGGCTGCTAGAGATACATATACATGTGCAACAAAAATGCACAGAAGTGTAGTATGAGTACGAAAACAACGTGTACTAAATGAGTATCCCGCCTAATCTCGAAGAAGTAGAGACGAGATGGTCAACTTCGACACTTACTAGAGGTCCAATGATAGTGTAATAAAAATGTGGGGAAATCATGGATTTTTATAGCAGTTCTATCTCGCAAGGCGGAAAAACAGGTAAACACCTTTAACAAATATTAAGGGATTTTCAAGTTTACTCTTTATTATCTTATCGATTTATATCAAGCCATGAAAGGCAATTTCCACATTTAAAATTCTCAAGCGACAAATAACATGCGCAAATAACACCGAGGCAACGGCCCGATCCAACAGAAATGTAAATTGTCCACTGCCGAGGGTCGAATGGCACGAACCATAGATGTATCTATTACCCCGCTCGCAAATCATCCATGCGACGCGGTCAACATAAAATAAACAATCACCCTGCTCGCGAATCATCCATGCGACGCAGGTACACATAAGATACACAATCACCCTGCTCGCGAATCATCCATGCGACGCAGGTACACATAATATACATGCTCAAATAGCCAATTAGAATTTTTATCGGGGAATAATTATCGAAATAAAACCAATTCTCCTTTAACAATTTTTAAGAAATGAAGTTTAATCCTTTCAGTAATTCCCTTACTAATTCAATGTGATTTAAGCAATTCAAGCTATCGATGGGTTCATAAATAATTCAAGTATAACATGCTTTTGGGTCCAACTACCCGGACAATAGCATAATAGTAGCTACGCACGGACTCTCGTCACCTCGTGCGTACGTAGCCCCCACAAATAGGAGCACATAATCAATTATTTCATCAATGGGGACAATTCCCTCTTACAAGGTTAGAAAGGAGACTCACCTTGCTCCGAAGATCCAAACCGGCATTCCACGCCCTTCCGAAGACTCTAATTGATGCACCGCGCTCCAATACTAGCCAACGGTTACGCAAATCCATTAATAGATGCTCAATTATTCATTACAATCTAATTTATAGCAATTCCTAACTCCGATCGAAAAGTTTACAAAAATGCCCTCGGGCCCACATGCCCGGATTTACGAAATTTTTCGAAGATAAAGATTACCCATGACCTTAGGAACTCAAATATATAATTTACTCCTAATTCCATGCTCAAATTCGTGGTGAAATCCAATTTATCAAGTTTTCTAGGTTTTCTTCCAAAAATCCCAACTTCCCCACAATTTTCATGTCCAATTCCATGATATAATCTCGTATTTAACTTGGAAATGAGTAGGAGTAACTTAACTTAACATAGATGACGAAATCCCTTCTTGGAGCCCTCCAAAAATCGCCCCAAGCCATGAAAAATATGAGAGAAATGAACTCAACCCCGATTTTAAACAACCATTCTGCCCCAGCTATTTTCGCTTCTGCGGAAATATTTCCGCTTCTGCGGTTCCGTTTTTGCGGACAATCCGCCGCTTCTGCGGCTTCCCCTGGGCCTATCCTTTTCCGCTTCTGCAACATAACATCCGTAGATGAGGTCCCGCTTCTGCGGAACCCTGACCGCATCTGCGGTCCTCCCTAGGCTGCCCATTCTCGCTTCTGCGATCCACCTTCCGCAGATGCGGTCCCGCTTCTGCGGAACCTTGACCGCATCTGCGGTCCACGAGCCTTCGACCATAAATCGCTTTTGCGGCTCTCTTTTCGCTTCTACGGCTGCCCAACCGCAGAAACGGAAACACCAGCAACCAGATCCTTCAGCTATTCTTCAACTCCCAATTTGATCCGTTAGCCACCCGGAATTCACCCGAGGCCCCCAGGACCTCAACCAAACCTACCAACCAATCCGAAAACACATTGCGGACTTGCTCGAGGCCCCAAATCATATCAAACAACGCTAAAACCATGAATTACACCCCAATTCAAGATTTATGAATTTCGAAATTTCAAACTTCTATTTCCGATGTTTAAACCTATCAAATCACGTCCGATTGACCTCAAATTTTGCGCACAAGTCATATTCGACATTGCGACCTACTCCAACTTTCGGAATTGGATTCCGACCCCGATATCAAAAAGTCCACCTCCGGTCAAACTTCTCAAAAACCTTCAAATTTCTATCTTTAGCCAAATGGCTCCAAAATGACCTACGGACCTCCGAATTCACTTCCGATCGCGCCCCCAACTCCAGAATCACTATACGGAGCTATCACAGTCTCGGAATCTCAAACGGACATCGATAACACTGAAATGCACTTCAAGCCAAACTTATGAAATTTCTTCTAAAATACTAACTTCCACAATAGGTGCCAAAACGCTCTCGGGTTATCCAAAACGCAATCCGGGCATACGCCCAAATCCGAAATCATCATACGAACCTGCTGGAACCTTCAGATCCTGATTCCGAGGTCGTTTACTTAAAATTCTAGTCCTAGTTCATTCTTTCAACTTTAAGCTTCCAAAATGAGAATTCTCTTTCCAAATCAACTCTGGACTTCCCGAAATTCAATTCCGACCACACGTACAAGTCACAATACCTGAAATGAAGCTGTTCACGGCCTCAGACTGCTGAACGGAGCGCTAGAACTCAAAACGACCGGTCGGGTCGTTACATTCTCTCCCACTTAAACATACGTTCGTCTTCGAACGTGCTGATAACTACGCCGGAGTAGTCTGAAATCGCTGTTTAACTTCTCATGCACCTTCCCGTGCTACCACAACTCGGTTGAGCACATTAGCTCGATCAATTCTGAAGATATTCTCTTTTACTCAAGCAGATACGCCTTAAGGCCCAATTCCGACATCCGGAATTCTATGCCCGGCCTGTGTCCAACATGAGGCCACCATACCCATCACTACACGTCATACCCAAACATGATTGCATAACTTTGCTGAATTCACACCTTGCATCACTTTACTCGCCGGACCACAGTAACATTTTCTGATCAACTTAGTCAAAATCCCACTAATCCGATGCTCCCATTGCACCCCCTGACCTACACAGGTCTTACTCTAACCTTTACAATACCGCCACGATGGAAGAGATGTCTAGAAACTCATAACCAACTGCCGAGTCAACAAATCATTAGGTCTATACCCCTGACAAAAACCATCACCTCATTCAAGACACAATAATGGTCTTATCTCCATAATTTACTTCATATACTCAGATTGCACTGATCCCAAATCCAAAAATCTAGTCTCACCCAGTACGAACTGCTCAGGTAATAAGCCACCCCAGACATCATCAAAAGTCTCATATGATGCCACAATGTGCCAATAGGCTACCAATTCGAACACGATACAATGAAAACGAACTCTGGAAAGGAAATCCAGTTACCCCGCTCACGAATCATACATGCGACGCGGTCGACATAATTAAACAGACACCCCGCTCGCGAATCATACATGCGACGCGGGCACACAGCTAACATGAGCTTTCCTCATAAAAATAGGAAACAAAACACATAAAACAGATACGGGGAATTGTACTCAGCTTCACACTGTTGCGGCGCGCAACCCGATCCGAAAAACATAACCATGTCGGCGTGCCAGCCGATCCATCCATAAAACTCACATAAGGAAATACGCACCGAGCTAGATTGCTCATTTCAATAATATGTCGAATATTGGTCACAAGCACACTAAGTGCATAATTCCATCCCTGGGGAGACATATAGCGCCATAAGCCACAAAAACTCGAGCACAACTGAGGTGCGATATACGATTTGAAATCTCAAAAGCCATCCTGCTCATATAACATCATCTCTATGCGGATCCTCAACACATAAGCAATTTCCCAAGCCGTCTCACAACTCACACGGCGCAATATATCATTACATGAAATATCTGGAAACGAAATAACACCCTGACTACTCCATAAGGAGCGCATTACTGAAATGAACACAACTGGCCTGACATAGAGCCCCTATTCACATTTGAATCCATCCACCAACCTCAAGTCGATTCTGATTGCACTGACTAGGCTAATAACCTCTCCAAGGTCCATACCAAATTCCCTCTTCTCATAACGCACAAGGACAACCATCATAACCGGAGTACTCATCCACAGTCCATAACTCAATAACTGAGTGCCCTCCAGGCATATATCCTCAACTTAATGACATCATCGCAAACCTTCATACTTGGTTTAGATCCTTAATCATCAAAAACTCCCTTCCTGCTCATCCGAGCTCGCGACATCCTTGTCAACACCGAACTGCAACTTTGGTCTCCACCTCAAATTCCATACTACTCACTGCACCCAACGTGCCAATATACGATAGGACATGCTTTTCATTATAACTCCGGAACCACTAACAGGTTAACACTTCATCATATGAAAACTTTTCACTTAACCCACTTCAGGAGATCCATAGTATCAGATAGGTGAATTCTCATAATCGTAAAATATGCAAATCTCTAAGTCGTGGTCTAAGCCACCATAGCCCTTCCGGAATCTGCTTCCACATAACAAGCCATAACAGTAGAATGCTTCAGAATAATATCAATTACGGCGGCTGACAAGCATCATGTGCACCGCCACAAATCACTTACATAACTTAATCACGCTGAAATAGCTAATCTCTACCACCAACATGCCAACTAAATTATGGCTAATCAACCTATCTTCTTTCGATTCACCCCACATACCTTAGAAATATTACGAATTCCATCCAACACATAACATACTCCATCCGCACTCATCTCGAGTGGCCTCGAATCACGAGACCATGCTGTCTCAAATCCCACAAACTGTTTCATATCTCTCAAATGCTATACCGCAAGTTAACATATCATAGAACATTCTGGGCACCTTCTCATAAGCTGTTACAAAGCTTTATTCTTAACTGTACTTATAGGCTCGAAATCATTAGGTACCACACTTTATCTTTTGAGTTCCCCTGGGACCATTGCTGAGAGCCACCCGCTCTGACTTGGCCCCGAATATAGTCAACTCCATGAGTCTTCCATCACATGAATACCCTCTTGGCGAAGAACCCGCCGAATCACTTCCCTGGGAACCCGCATCTCTACAAGGCAAAATCCTAAATCTTTCCAAGTCTGAACATGGGCCAATAGGGCCAACGATAGCCCACCTTTAATACTTCCTTTACTTAAATTACCACTTATGGTCCTTTCCGTAGCTGAAATAGCCCGTCGATATGCTAATAGCCAAAAATCTCGCAAGTAGTTAACCATGCAACCCAATCATAAGCGGTGGGACTCCCCCACTTAGCATGAAGCCATTATTTCACAACTCTGGAATTCACCAAGATTCCCTAGCTTTCATCGACATAACCTTGCGCGATCAACCGCATAAATTCTCGGATTCCTTCCGCAAAGCCCCATTATTTTATACTCTGATTCACCCACTGATCTCTCTGCTACATAACCGATAAAATTCTTTGCAGGAGCCTCACCAACCACGCGACTGCTAACCTGCTCACTTGGGTAACCCACCTATGGAAAGCTCTCCCCGGCATCTTCCAACGCCGCTGCACGGGGGTACAATCACTTCGACGTCAATGACCCTTCCTGAGTCTGAGCTCACTCTCCAGCTGCACAGGTCCATTTACCCCTCGTGGACATCATTTAAGTGCGCGACAACATCCCTTCAATTCAAGTCATGCTACATCCTTCTTCATTTAAGCGGCTCCCTTCCGTTATATTAAATCTCCGGCCGCACAAGAATCCCTACTTCAAATTAGATCCACAGACCCTAATAACCAAGCACCAATATTCTCAAATCGTTCCATACTCTCCTTAAGGTGCATAGTCATCTCATTACCAAGCCCCTACGCAGCTCCGCTGCTCTCCCACTTTGGGCAAACTCACTTCTTTCATCAACTGCTCGGCCTGCGCTCCCTAAGCCTGGCCCTTTAGAAGTTTAAAACTCCGCCTGACACTTCCCATATGTCCTTCTCATCTTTTGTTGCTCAGTCGTTGTCTTAATAAAATTTATCTTCATAGTACTTGAATCCACAATTTGCTACTAACTCAAAACTTTTCCGAAGGTCATCTTTCTCAAACTGCCATTTGAAATACGGATTCAATCCAAAACCACCGCACCCTACAATATCTGATAGTTGCATCTTCGATACTATTTCCCGATGTCTTGCCCCAAAGGCAGATTATAGAAGATCATAACACCGACAAACTTAATACGTCCAATTAGGACAACAGTACCCCATCATAGGAGAAAACTCCACCACGCTTGCAATTACCAAGTCTCATTACTTCCAACAGTCCATATCTGACCATCCTTAGTTTGATTGCCTTTCCCTCCCGTGCATAAAATACTGAATCTCTTGATTATGTACTGAGTAAACTTTCCTTCAAGTCATTCACTGCCCCGACACGTAGGCAATCATCCTACCATCATATCACTACTGCGCAACATTCGTTCATAAGCATCATGGCAACTCGTGCCTAACCTCAGAGCTCTCAAAAGTACCATTACTGAGCTGAAACATTAGAATATCCTTCCATAAAGTGACGATAATAATCTAGTCAACTACACCGGGAGAAACATCCCGTATCACATCTACAGTACCATTACGGTTCTTTAATTTTTTTTTTTGAATAATAACAAGTGCTTCGCGTCGCATAAGTTTGAGTAGGAAGAAACAAAGGCATAAGCCTCACAGGAATCAAATCGCACGATAAGGAATCAAGAAGGGAAGTACTCCTCACAGTCCTGCAGCCTCTAGAGGATAAGTACAGACGTCTCCGTACCAATCCGCGAGACTCTACTAGACTTGCTCATGACTCGTGAGACCCTAGGAATCTAGTGCTCTGATACCATGTTGTCACGACCCAAAATCCACTAAGGGTCGTGGTAGCGCCGGACACCGCTGTCAGGCAAGCCAACTTAATTAATCGATTAACTTCTCCTTTTAATACCTTTGAAATCTAGGACTTTTCCTTACATTTTTCATAAATAAAAAGATCACCACTTAAATTCAAATTAAATAGTAAACAATTAGTACAAATCTTTCGAAAACCATCCCAGAACCTGGTGTCGCAAGTGCATGAGCATCTACTGATAAGGAAAATAAAATACAACATCCGTCCGAAATACAATGGACAGGAAATAAATACAATATGCCGAGAGGGACTATACTAGCTGCGGGTCACCTCGAATAATACAACTCACCTAGTCCCAAAATCATTCGCGCTGCTACGCCCAGAAGGCTGCCAGAGATACATATACCTGTGCAAAAAAAATGCACAGAACTGTAGTATGAGTACGTAAACAACGTGTACTCAATGAGTATCCCGCCTAATCTCGAAGAAGTAGAGACGAGATGGTCAACTTCGACACTTACTAGAGGTCCAATGATAGTGTAATAAAAATGTGGGGAAATCATGGATTTTTATAGCAGTTCTATCTCGCAAGGCGGAAAAACAGGTAAACACCTTTAACAAATATTAAGGGATTTTCAAGTTTACTTTTTATTATCTTATCGATTTATATCAAGCCATGAAAGGCAATTTCCACATTTAAAATTCTCAAGCGACAAATAACATGCGCAAATCACACCGAGGCGACGGCCCGATCCAACAGAAATGTAAATTGTGCACTGCCGAGGGTCGAACGGCACGAACCATAGATGCATCTATTACCCCGCTCGCGAATCATCCATGTGACGCGGTCAACATCAAATAAACAATCACCCTGCTCGCGAATCATCCATGCGACGCAGGTACACATAAGATACACAATCACCCTGCTCGCGAATCATCCATGCGACGCAGGTACACATAATATACATGCTCAAATAGCCAATTAGAATTTTTATCGGGGAATAATTATCGAAATAAAACCAATTCTCCTTTAACAATTTTTAAGAAATGAAGTTTAATCCTTTTAGTAATTCCCTTACTAATTCAATGTGATTTAAGCAATTCAAGCTATCGATGGGTTCATAAATAATTCAAGTATAACATGCTTTTGGGTCCTAACTACCCGGACAATAGCATAATAGTAGCTACGCACGGACTCTCGTCACCTCGTGCGTACGTAGCCCCCACAAATAGGAGCACATAATCAATTATTTCACCTATGGGGACAATTCCCTCTTACAAGGTTAGAAAGGAGACTCACCTCGCTCCAAAGATCCAAACCGGCTTTCCACGCCCTTCCGAAGACTCTAATTGATGCATCGCGCTCCAAAACTAGCCAACGGTTACGCAAATCCATTAATAGATGCTCAATTATTCATTACAATCTAATTTATAGCAATTCCTAACTCCGATCGAAAAGTTGACAAAAATGCCCTCGGGCCCACGTGCCTGGATTTACGAAATTTTTCGAAGATAAAGATTACCCATGACCTTAGGAACTCAAACTTATAAAATTTACTCCTAATTCCATGCTCAAATTCGTGGTGAAATCCAATTTATCAAGTTTTCTAGGTTTTCTTCCAAAAATCCCAACTTCCGCACAATTTTCATGTCCAATTCCATGATATAATCTCGTATTTAACTTGGAAATGAGTAGGAGTAACTTAACTTAACATAGATGACGAAATCCCTTCTTGGAGTCCTCCAAAAATCGCCCCAAGCCATGAAAAATATGAGAGAAATGAACTCAACCCCGATTTTAAACAACCATTCTGCCCCAGCTATTTTCGCTTCTGCGGAAATATTTCCGCTTCTGCGGTTCCGTTTTCGTGGACAATCCGCCGCTTCTCCGGCTTCCCCTGGGCCTATCCTTTTCCGCTTCTGCGACATAACATCCGCAGATGCGGTCCCGCTTCTGCGGAACCCTGACCGCATCTGCGGTCCTCCCTAGGCTGCCCATTCTCGCTTCTGCGATCCACCTTCCGCAGATGCGGTCCCGCTTCTGCGGAACCTTGACCGCATCTGCGGTCCACGAGCCTTCGACCATAAATCGCTTCTGCGGCTTTCTTTTCGCTTCTGCGGCTGCCCAACCGCAGAAGCGGAAACACCAGCAACCAGATCCTTCAGCTATTCTTCAACTCCCAATTTGATCCGTTAGCCACCCGGAATTCACCCGAGGCCCCCAGGACCTCAACCAAACCTACCAACCAATCCGAAAACACATTGCGGACTTGCTCGAGGCCCCAAATCATATCAAACAACGCTAAAACCATGAATTACACCCCAATTCAAGATTTATGAATTTCGAAATTTCAAACTTCTATTTCCGATGTTTAAACCTATCAAATCACGTCCGATTGACCTCAAATTTTGCGCACAAGTCATATTCGACATTGCGACCTACTNGTCCCGCTTCTGCGGAACCCTGACCGCATCTGCGGTCCTCCCTAGGCTGCCCATTCTCGCTTCTGCGATCCACCTTCCGCAGATGCGGTCCCGCTTCTGCGGAACCTTGACCGCATCTGCGGTGCACGAGCCTTCGACCATAAATCACTTCTACGGTTCTCTTTTCGCTTCTACGGGGCCGCTTCTGCGGCTGCCCAACCGCAGAAGCGGAAACAGCAGCAACCAGATCCTACAGCTATTCTTCAACTCCCAAATTTGATCCGTTAGCCACCCGGAATTCACCCGAGGCCCCCAGGACCTCAACCAAACCTACCAACCAATCCCAAAACACATTGCGGTATGGGCATTATGAGTTTTTGGTCATGTCATTTGGGTTGACCAATGCCCCAGCAGCATTTATGGAGTTGATGAACCGAGTGTTCAGGCCTTATTTGGACTTGTTCGTGATAGTCTCTATTGATGATATTCTAGTGTACTCCCGAAGCCAGGAGCAGCACGAGCAGCATCTCAGAGTGGTACTTCAGAATCTGAAGGATAGTCAATTATATGCTAAGTTTTCGAAGTGCGAGTTCTGGTTGAGTTCGGTTGCATTTCTGGGTCACATTGTATCAGCAGAGCGTATTCAGGTGGACCCAAAGAAGATCGAGGCAGTCAAGAACTGGCCTCAACCAGCATCAGCTACAGAGATTCGGAGTTTCCTAGGGTTAGCAGGCTACTAGCGTTGGTTCGTGGAGGGATTCTCATCTATTGCAGCCCTGATGACCAGATTGACCCGGAAGGGTGCCCAGTTCAGATGGTCGGATGAGTGTGAGGCGAGCTTTCAGAATCTCAAGACAGCTCTGACTACGGCACCGGTGTTGGTTTTGCCCACAGGTTCAGGGCCTTATACAGTCAATTGTGATGCTTCCTGTATTGGGCTTGGTGCAGTGTTAATGCAGGGTGGCAGAGCCATTGCTTATGCTTCGAGGCAGTTGAAGATCCACGAGAAGAATTATCCGGTTCATGATCTAGAGTTGGTAGCCATTGTTCAGGCTTTGAAGATTTGGAGGCATTATCTATATGGTGTGGCGTGTGAGGTGTACACTGACCACAAGAGTCTTCAGTATCAGTTCAAGCAGAAGGAGTTGAATTTGAGGCAGAGAAGGTGGTTGGAGTTGTTGAAAGACTATGATGTTACTACCTTCTACCACCCGGGGAAAGCCAATGTGGTGGCCGATGCATTGAGTAGGAAGTCCGCCAGCATGGGTAGTCTTGCTTATATTCCGGTCAGCCAGAGACCGCTTGCTTTGGATGTCCAGGCCTTGGCCAATCGATTGGTGAGATTAGATATTTCTGAGCCTAGCCGAGTGTTAGCTTGCACGGTGTCTCGTTCTTCATTATTGGAGCGTATCCGTGATCGGCAGTTTGATGATCCCCATTTGTGTGTCCTGAGAGACACGGTGCAGCGTGGAGGTGCCAAGAAAGTGACCTTAGATAGTGATGGTGTTTTGAGATTGCAGGGGCGAGTTTGTATGCCCAATGTCGATGGGATTCGAGAGTTGATCTTAGCGGAGGCCCGTAGTTCTCGATATTCTATTCACCCGGGCGCCGCGAAGATGTATCAGGACTTGCGGCAGCATTATTGGTGGCGTGGGATGAGGAAGGATATTGTTGCATATGTGGCTCGATGTTTGAACTGTCAGCAGGTTAAGTACGAGCATCAGAGGCCTGGTGGACTGTTTCAGAGGATTGAGCTTCCCGAGTGGAAGTGGGAGAGGATTACTATGGATTTCGTTACTGGACTTCATAGGCGACACTCGGAGCAAGACCCGCTCACCAACCATGAAAGCTACATCTCGAACCTTACGATCCGCATAACTCTTTTGCCGCGACTGATCCGAACGAAGCCTGTCCTGAATGATCTTGACCTTATCCAATGCCTCCTGAACTAAATCTGTACCCAATAACCGAGCCTCTCCCGGCTCAAACCATCCGACTGGAGACCGACATCGCCTACCATACAACGCCTCATATGGAGCCATCTGAATGCTGGACTGGTAGCTGTTGTTGTAGGCGAACTCTGCTAAAGGTAAGAACTGGTCCCACGAGCCTCCGAAAGCAATGACACAGGCTCGGAGCATATCCTCCAATATCTGAATAGTCCTCTCGGACTGGCTGTCCGTCTGAGGATGGAACGATGTGCTCAACTGAACCTGGGTGCCCAACTCCTACTGAACTGCTCTCCAGAAGCGCGAAGTAAATTGCGTACCCTGATCCGAAATAATAGATACCGGCACCCCATGAAGGCGAACAATCTCTCGGATGTAGATATCAGCTAACCTCTCCGATGAATAGGTGGCTGCAACAGGAATAAAATGCGCTGACTTGGTCAGCCTATCAACAATGACCCAAATAGCATCAAACTTCTTCCGAGTCATCGGAAGTCCAGTAACGAAATCCATAGTAATCCTCTCCCACTTCCACTCGGGAAGCTCAATCCTCTGAAACAACCCACCAGGCCTCTGATGCTCATACTT
>NW_017671878.1:237528-241472 GCF_001879085.1 Nicotiana attenuata
TGTAGATACATAAACAGGAATACCCAAAGCATCACTAGGCATAGTCAGGTAGGGTGCAAAATAGGACGACACATATGAATACGTAGACCCAGGGTCAAATAGCACTGAAGCATCCCTATCACAGACCAGAATAGTACCTGTAATAACAGCATCTGAAGACTCAGCCTCTGGCCTGGCTGGCAAAGCATAACACCGGGGCTGGGCCCCACTTCCCTGAACCATATCTCTGGGACGATCGACTGCCGGCTGGCCTATACCTCTGGCGGTCCGAGCTCCACCTCTATGATCTCTACCTCCACCTCTATGGCCTCTACCCCCGCCTCTAGCTGGCTGGGCGGCCTGTGGATCACCTGATGCCTGAATCATAGGACGAGGACCCTGCTGCTGAGAGCTGTCAGAAGCTCGAGGGCAATACCTGGCAATATGTCTCGTATCGCCACACGTGTAACAAGCCCTCGGCTGCTGAGAATAACGGAGTGGTGGTGCGCTGATAGGTGCTGATGAAGAACTGAAAAGCTGCTGGTCAGAAGACTGTGGCTGAGAGCCACGACCACCTGAAGTACCATGTGAGACCTGTAGGGCTGACTGAAAGGGCCTCGGAGGATGGCCTCTACCATAAGAATCCCCACCTCCAGACGAGGTACCACTGAATCTACCTGCATGACGGGGTCTCTTGTCTGACCCATGACCACCTCCCCGTGCAAGAGCCATCTCAACTCTACGGGCCGCATTGGCCGCCTCCTGAAAAGAAATCTCACTACCAGCTCCCATAGCCATCTGGAGACGTATCGGCTGAATCAATCCATTAATAAACCTCTGCACCCTCTCTCTCTCGGTGGGGAGTATAACAACAGCATAGCGTGCCAGATCAATGAACCGAGTCTCATACTGTGTGACTGTCATAGAGCCCTGCTGGAGGCGCTCGAACTGCCTGCGTAGTGCCTCCCGCTGAGTAACTGGGAGAAACTTCTCCAAAAACAACTCCGCGAACTGATCCCATGTCAATGCTGGAGACCCTGCTGGTCTAGATAGGCAATAGTCCCTCCACCAAGTCTTGGCGGATCCTGCAAGCCGGAAAGTGATGAAGTCGACCCCATTGGTCTCCACAATACCCATAGTCCTAAGAATCTCATGGCAGCTGAATAAGAAATCCTGAGGATCCTCTGATGAAGCACCGCTGAATGTGGTGGTGAAGAGCTTGGAGAACCTATCAAGCCTCCACAAAGCATCTGAAGACATAGCCGCCCCATCGCCGGTCTGAGTCACAATACCCGGCTGAACTGCCACCGCTGGCTGAACCACTAGAACCTGAGCCTGGGGAGCTACCTGCTCCGGAGTACGTGTAGCAGGAGTCTGAACCCCTCCTCTAGCCTGGGAAGTGGCTGGGGCTACTGGAAGCAAACCCGCTCTAGTGACGCTCTCCACAAAGCCTACCAATCGGACCAGAGCATCCTGAAGAACTGGGGTGGCAATGAACCCCTCTGGGACCTGGGCTGGGCCCACCGGAGCTGCTGGGGCTGGAGCCTCCTCATCATAATCAACATGAGGCTCCACCTCTAGGACTGCTGCTCGGGGCTGAGCTCTGCCCCATCCTCGGCCTCTGGCACGGCCTCGGCCTCTGCCCTCGCAGGAGCTGCTGCTGGGGGCTCGGGCTGCTGCGCGGTGGAAGAGGAAGCACGTGTTCTCGCCATCTGTGAAAGAACAGAGTAGAAAGACAATCAATATTTGAGAAACAGATTCGCACGACAAGAAAGAACAAAAGTGAAACTTTTCCTAACTCCGTAGCCTCTGGGGGATAAGTACAGACATCTCCGTACCGATCCCTCAGACTCTACCGAGGTTGTTCGTGAGTTGTAAGACCTATGTAACCTAGCGCTCTGTACCAACTTGTCACGACCCGGATTTCCCACCATCGGGAGTCGTGATGGCGCCTATTATCGGAGCTAGGCAAGCCAACAGTTAAAACATTTTTTTTTACTAATTTCATTCAAACAATATAATAAACGAGAACAATAAATAAGCGGAAGATTTTAGATTAACACAACTGAAAACCAAAAGTGCGGAAATTTGAAACATATTCCTACCCAGAGTCTGGTGTCACTAGCTCACGGACTACTATAGAATGCTAAAAACAAGTCTGAAAGGAAATACATAGTGTTTGTTCGATACAAGGTAAACAAACTAAAACATAGAAGGGACTTCGGCCTGCGAACGCCTGCTAGGCTACCTCGTGAGTCCCTGGACTGAAGATAGCTCCCGGCAATCCTACTGCTACGGTCCGAAAGCTGCTCCCTGATCTGTGCACAAAAATGCACAGAGTGTAGCACCAGCACAACCGACCCCATGTGTTGGTAAGTGTCTGGCCTAACCCCGGTGAAGTAGTGACGAGGCTAGACAGGACCTACCAAAACAACCTGTACAGATATATATACATATACAAAAACAACGGAAATAACAACAGAAGATATCAAGTAAAGCTGGGAAGGGGGCATGCTCGGGGATAACAGATGAAGACGAATTATTAGAAATAACAACAGAACTACTCCGGGTTTCCATAATATATATAGTGGACGGCGTGCCACAAGATCCCCTATTATAATACATAAGTGGTCGGTGCGCCACACGATCCCATTTCATAGCATATATAGTGGTCGGCGTGCCACACGATCCCATATTGTAATACATAAGTGGTCGACGCGCCACACGATCCCATTTCATAGCATATATAGTTGTCGGCGTGCCACACGATCCCATATTATAGTATATAAGTGGACGGCGTGCCACACGATCCCATATTATAATTCAAAATATCTGACTTGTAAAGAAGGCCCCATTAGGGGAATTCGTCAACATAACACTTTAACCCGGCAAGGGTACAGCTAACAGTCCAAATATCCCGGCAAGGGAGAGTACATAATACTAATCTACACGTCCCGGCAAGGGAATAATCACAACACATCCTCTTTTAAATCACTTCTTTCTCAACTATCACATTCTTGTTCGAGCCCACGCTCCAAAATATACCAATCACAATTCTTCCTCAACCGTTCACATTATATGAAATTTATCGATTAAACAAGGTAGTTGTGTCACATCATTCGAATTAAAAGCAATTAAGACTCACGGTCATGCTAGACTCCGGTGCATAGACAACCGTCACCATGTCTATACACCGTACTCCACATTTAGCAAGTAGCAAATAGCATCCTAATCCTATTCCCTCAAGCCAAGGTTAGAACAAACACTTACCTCGGTCCAAAGAATAGCAATCAACCCTCAAATACCGCCTTTCCTCTACAATCCGACTCCGAAACAATGGTATCTAGTCATAATTAGTTCAATAATATCAATAAGGGCTCAAAAACATAATCTCATAGCCTAGAAATGAAATTTCCAATCATTCTCCCAAAACACCAAAATTCGACACCGGTCCCACATGGTCCAAACACGAGGCTCGGACCAAAACCCAATCACTCATCACCCCACGAGTTCAAATATATAATTTATTTCAAGATTCGACCCCAAATTGAGGTTGAATCACCCAAAATCCTCCAAGCCCTAACTCTACCCAAAACCCTTAATTTCTACTTTGATTTCATGATTTAGGGCTAGGAAATTAGTAATTAGATGAAGAAATAACGAGGGAATGATGTTAATATTACTTACCCAAAGAGTTATGGAGGAAGGAGAGCTTGAATTTCGTCTATGGAGGGTTTAAGAGGAGAGCTCGTGTGAAAAGAATGAAGAAATCCCGTCACTGGATCTGTTTTTAGGCTTTAAAATAACTGGGTGAATTTACCCTACGCGATCGCGGATGTAGAGATGCGATCGCGAAGGGTTGCACAGAATGGTCAATGCGATTGCGTGGGTTGTAATGCGATCGCGTAGGGGAATACTGGGGGGGGGGTCCGGAAAACGTTGGTCTATGCGAACGCAACCTACCG
>NW_017671879.1:0-1249 GCF_001879085.1 Nicotiana attenuata
ATACATTGAAAGCAGTAAAGACTGAATGTAAATAAGGCCAGAGGTTTTTCTACATGGAAAAATCCCACACAAGGGGATCAAAAAACCACGACCTACACAAGTAGGCTTTAAACTCAACTAACTTGTAATCTACCTATTACAAGCCACTTTGCAAACTCCCTTTTGCAAAGACTTCAAACTAACTTGTGATGCACCACCACAAGCCACTCTCTAACTCTCCTAGTTACAGAGGATTCAACTTATGACTCTTCCTAGTCACAACGCAAACTCAAAAGTTTACGGATTTGGTTTGTTCCTAAAACAGTGCTTCTAAGAAAGCAAAATAGGAATTACAATGTAAAGCAAATAACAAGATTACAACTCAACTATGGATATACATAAGACTTCATTTAGAAATTGACCCTTAGTGGAGTTGTCTTCTTGTTGTTGACACACCGGTGATTTCAATGCTGGATGGATGCTTCTTCTTCTTGAGAGAGTATCACTGAAATGCACAAGAACTGGTGTGTCTTGCACCAGGTTATTTTATCACAATTAGATAGTGGTGTCAACTCTTGGTGTACTTCTTGTCAGTGGGAAGTGACTGCTGCACTGTCTGCACAGCCACTTCTGGTCAGGTGCGTTCCAGCTGGATTTTGTGCTTCTGTCAGGACATACAAATGAACCAGGTCTAGGATACGTCAATGGACCAAGTCCTAGTTGTGTTCCTCTTCTGTAATAATTGCTTGATGGACTTTCTTATGCTACGTTCCAGCTGTGCACTTTGACCTGTACTTTTGTCAGAGAACCCCAAGGGAGTAGGTCCCTGGTGTGTTTCTCTTTATCTTGAATGTGTACAGTCACTGACTTGTGGTTTTGTCGGAGAAACCTAAGGGACCATGTCAACAGGTCCCTGATGTGTTCCTTCATGTGGTCCTGCCTGAGGTAGCCTTTGAACAGTTTATATGAACTGTGTATCCTGTGGGATAAGATTCTCTATCTGGTTCTTAACAACAAGTTTGTTAAATCATCAAAACCCAAGAAGCATAAGGTTAAGTAAAACCCATCAATTTCCCCCTTTTTGATGATGACAAACTTATTTATGGAAAACATTTGTTTAGAGAAAAAATAACCCAGTAGTGATGAAGTTCCCCCTTAATCTAAGATATCCATCATTCTCACACTTAAGGTCCCCTTTAATCCAAGAAATTTATCACACTGAAGTTTACTTAAGTTCCCACGTAAGTTCCCTCTTAATGTAAGCTTTCCT
>NW_017671879.1:5920-112870 GCF_001879085.1 Nicotiana attenuata
CTGCATTTGAGAATCACCGGTGTGCAAGAAACAAGAAGACAACTCCACTAAGGATCAGTTTCTAAACGAAGTCTTATTGTATATTTTTTTATTTTTTTTTTTTTTTTTTTTTTTTTAATATTTTTTTTATTTATTTTTTTTTTTTTTTTTTATTTTTTTTTATTTTTTTTATTTATTTTTTCTTTATTTTTCATTTTTATTTTTTTTTTTATATTTTTTTTTTTTTTTTTTTTTTTTTTTTTTTTTTTTTTTTTCCATAGTTGAGTTGTAATCTTGTTTTTTGCTTTACATTGTAATTCCTATTTTGCTTTCTTAGAAGCACTGTTTTAGGAACAAACCAAATCCGTAAACTTTTGAGTTTGCGTTGTGACTAGGAATAGTCATAAGTTGAATCCTCTGTAACTAGGAGAGTTAGAGAGTGGCTTTGTGGTGGTGCATCACAAGTTAGTTTGAAGTCTTTGCAAAGGAGTTTGCAAAGTGGCTTGTAATAGGAGATTACAAGTTAGTTGAGTTTAAAGCTACTGTTGTAGGTCGTGGTTTTTTGATCCCTTGTGTGGGATTTTTCCATGTAGAAAAACCTCTGGCTTCTTTACATTCAATCCTTACTGCTTTCAACGTATCGGTCTAATAGAGAACCAGGTACTCTATTGTTTGGTGGACCCATATTAGCTATCAATTGGTATCAGAGAAGGTTTCTCCTATTAGGCTAACACCTAGGATAAATCCTCAATGGCCGCCCCACCAAGCTTTGAAGAAGGATAGTCAACCTTATAAACCTCCTAGATTCAATGGTCAATACTATGGTTGGTGGAAGACCAGGATGCATGATTTCATTATGGTAGAAGATTCAGAGTTGTGGGACATCATATGTGATGGTCCACATGTTCCCATGAAAAGATTGAAGAAACAGAGCAACTGGTGCCTAAAGGAGAAGAGAGTACAATGACATTGACAGAGAAGCTATAGAAAAAAACTACCGTGCCAAGAAAATTCTGATGTGTGGCATAGGACCTGATGAGTACAACAGAGTCTCATCTTGTGAAATTACCAAGGAAATATGGGAGGCGTTGCAGATGCTCATGAAGGAACCACTCAGGTAAAACAATCCAAAATTGACATGCTCACCACAGAATATGAACTCTTTAGGATGAAGGATGATGAATCTATACAAGATATGCATACTAGATTCACCTCCATCATAAATGAGCTTCATTCACTTGGAGATGTCATTCCCAGAAATAAATTTGTAAGAAAAATTCTCAGTGTTTTACTGGGTCTTGGCAAAGTAAGATAAATATCATCACGGAAGCTAAAGATCTACAGACTCTGAGCATGGATGAGCTGATCGGAAATCTGAAAACGTAGAAAAGATGAAGAGAAAGAAGGCAAATGAACGAAGAGAGCCTAAGAAAGAGAAGAACCTGGTGCTTAAAGCTGAAAAGGATGATTCTAGTGATGAAGATAGTGACATGCCCATCTTACTAAAGTGATTTTAAAAAATGGTTCAAAAGAAACGGTGGTATACCAAAGTGGGGCAGTTCAAGCAAAAACTAGGAACAACGATCTTTGCCACAGATGTGGAAAGTCAGGGCATTTCGTCAAAGACTGCCACTTGTGAAACAGGAGCAATACAAGCAGAATCCTGACAAAGCAGGAAAAAGGAACCTGGTTCCCGAAAAAAGATTCAATCGAAAAGTGATGGCAGACAATTCGTTAAGCAGGCCCTTGCTGGCTTGGGGAGACTCGTCAAGTGAATTCGAAAGGGAATCAGCTGCAGAAAATAGTTCCTGCTGGCAGTGGAAACCAAATCAACAAAGTATGACTCACTGTTCACGCTGATGGCTTCAGTCAGATGATGAGGATGATGAAGAAGATGAAGACGATGAGGTAAGCTCCCGGGATGTTCAAAGAAATCTGAAATCCTATTCTTCCAAGAAGTTAAGGTCTTTATCAAATGTCTTAATTTGATGCCTATTATAGTCTTGTAAACGATAAGGAGACCCTCACAATAGAACTAGGAGAGGCAGAGCAATCTAGAGATGATCTAGTGGTATGTGTGGTAGAGATCGAGATGAGGATGGATGCTTCTTCTTCTTGAGAGAGTATCACTAAAATGCACAAGAACTGGTGTGCCTTGCACCAGGTTGTTTTATCATAAAAGATATCACAATTAGATAGTGGTGTCAACTCTTGGTGTACTTCTTGTCAGTGGGAAGTGACTGCTGCACTGTCTGCACAGCCACTTCTGGGCAGGTGCGTTCCAGCTGGATTTTATGCTTCTGTCAGGACATACAAATGAACCAGGTTTAGGATATGTCAATAGACCAGGTCCTAGTTGTGTTCCTCTTTTGTAACAGTTGCTTGATGGACTTTCTTCTGCTACATTCCAGCTGTGCACTTTGACCTGTACTTTTGTCAGAGAACCCCAAGGGAGCAGGTCCCTGGTTTGTTTCTCTTTATCTTGAATCTGTACAGTCACTGACTTGTGCTTTTCTTAGAGAACCCTAAGGGACCATGTCAACAGGTCCCTGTTGTGTTCCTTCATGTGATCCTGCCTGAGGTAGCCTTTGAACAGTTTACATGAACTGTGTATCCTGTGGGACAAGATTCTCTATCAGGTTCTTAACTACAAGTTTGTCAAATCATCAAAACCCAAGAAGCATAAGGTTAAGTAAAACCCATTAGACGCACTTAAAGCGGTATCTGCTAAGGTAAGGTCTCATATACTTTTTTATATTATGAATCAGACTAACACTTTCAGGCAACAACCAAAGGAGAATATGACTATTAGGTCTGAAAGCACGCGTTGCGCTCTTTTTCCCTTGAACCGGTTGTCCCAAATGGACTTTTTGGCAAGGTTTTCAATGAGGCAACAATAAATCATGCTAACTTAGATTCGAAGGTCCGTCTTAAATCGGAGCCAATCGGCGCATCAACAGTATCCGAGCCCTCTCAAGATCGACCTCGAATACTGGGGGCATTACCCTCAGGTTAAGGTTCTTAGCAAGGAAAGAAGGAAACTTTGTACCAGAAAAACTTAGGCTCGGTAGTTAGGACTTATTGTAAGGTCCAAACGGTCAAGTGAACCGTGCCCACATAGGCCACCTTTGCCATAATACAAGCTTTTACACGCTTTCGGTCATGTACTTTACACACAGAAATGAAAGAAAGTTTCCACCTTGCTATTACGCATTTTTGCGTCTTAAAACATAGATCCTAAGATCCCACAGACTATTGAGCCTAAGGGCTACCCCTGTTTGTGGACTATCAAGCCCAAGGGCTACCCCCACTTGGGGACTGTCGTCCGAAAAAGATCGGGAAACTCGGGTTATCAAATCAAGGAGGCACAAAACCTATTAGGTAGTTCCTAAACACAAAAAACTACAGCCGCCCTAAAAAATGGCTCGGAGACCTCCGAAGCTCGTAATCAGAACGCAAGGCCTTCATAAAAATTCAAAACTTGTTAAAAGGTTCCCTCGCAAAAGCATCTTCTAAAATCACGTAAGCATCTTGGAAAAACTACCAGTCGTACCGAGTTTTCAAGGCCTCGAGCAAATAAAGTTGCACCAAAGTCAGGCTGTGTTAGTGATATTTTCAAGAAAAGAAATTGTGAAAAGATGCTAATAAAGTGAAGACTTGAAATTGCCAGAAGGGAATTTTTATACATATTTCGAAATGTATTTACGGAGGCCCAACAAAAATGGCCTCAAAGTAAACAAAAAACATACACAAGATAAAAACTAAAAAAGTTCTAAGGCATTCATGCCTGATCTTCACCAGGGCCCGACTCGTCTCCAGAACCATCGGAACCTTCGGCACCTTCAGGCTCAGAAAGGTTCTTCGCCTTGGCCTCAAGCTTTATTGCTTCCTCGATCTCGGGCGACAGGTCGAAGCCTCGGACGTGAATTTCTTCAAGGGTCTCTATTCGAGACAGCCGCCTGATATATTAGGCATTGGTTTTCAGTCGGGCCTCGGCCACTTCGACATCGACCTTGTATTGGGCCACCATCTCATCAGCATCGACAGGGATTGTCTCCAACTTGGACTTCATTGCCTCGTGGTCTCTACTGAGGGTGTCCCGCTCTACGACAGCCGAGCTCAGCTGTGCCCGGAGATCATCATCAACTGAGCACGCTTGTTAGCTTTCTCCTTCGCCACCCGAAATTGAACCTCTACCTATGTCAGATTTGCCTAGGCGGTTTCCTTTTCCGAAGCCAGCAGATCCATCTTGCTCTTCCACCCATCGGCCATGGCTTGGATCTCGTTCATCTCCTTTCGGAGCTGGTCGATCTGGTCAATCTTCTGTTGGACCTGCGAGGTTTTATTGTTTTCCACTACGACTAGTTCCTCGTATCTAACTTCAAAGACCTTTACCTTTTTGACCAAGTCGCCATGTTCCCGCTCAAGGCCGATGCTTCCTTCTGAGCCCTATCCAGCTCGGCCTGAAGGACCTTGACGGTCATGTCTTGTTGCATGCTGAGGATCTTGTACATATCTTTCTTTCGAGCCTGCTCCTTGAGCTTGAGCTGATTGACCTCGACACGGTACCAAAGGAAGATCTCGTGATGAAGTACCGAGGCCTGTAAAATAACGAAGGTTGTGAGACATATAAAAACGTAAGTAAAATACAAGGAGACATAATGATGCCTTACCCGGTTCAGCACCTGCGCGCCTCATTAAAAAGACACGGCACGTCCACTTCATTCACTATTGCTTGGTCCTCCTCGGTCACAGGCATCGGAGGTAGTTGGCTACGCCAACGGCAGCGGATAGAACCCGGGCATCCTCTAAAATAGTATGTTAGTTTGTATGAGTCCACCAAACAGTAGAGTACTTGGTCCTCTCGAGATTTTGCTGAGAATGTTAATAACTGTAAGTAAATGAGACACGGGATTTTTACGTGGAAAAATCCCACACAAGGGGACCAAAAACCACGACCTACACTAGTAGGCTTTCAACTTCACTAACTTGCAAAAACCTATTGCAAGCCACTTTGTAATGACTACATCACAAAGAATTTAACTCAACTAACTTGTGGTACTCTTACCACAAGCCACTTTGTGACTCCCTAGTTACAAAGACTTTTACTAACTTGTGATGCTCTCACCATAAGCCACTTTGTCACTCTACAGTTACAAAGGCTTTTGCTTATGACTAAACCTAGTCACAACATAAACTCAAAAGAGTTTACGGATTTTACAAGAGGATTCCTAATCAACGCTTCTAGCTAAGAAATTTAGGAGATACAATAAATACAATCACAAAGTTACAACTCAACTAAGGACAACAACATGCTAACTTTAGGAACTGGTTCGTAGTTGCATTCAACTTTGTTCTTCAAGCTCGTGAGGATTGATTTCTCTGTTTTTCAAAAGGCTTGAGTGAGAAACGAAAACATTCAAGTAATGTTTCAATATAAACTCATGTTGGTACACCCTGATCACATCACTTGAATTGATGTGAGCACTTTAGTTGGTCAGGGAATGAGTGGGCGCTGGAAACAGTGCAGTGCCGAAGAAACAGTGTAGGCAGTCACTTCATTTCCAGCTGTGTCCAATTGACTTTGTACTGCTATGAGGGAACCACAAGGGTATCAGTTCTTTGTTTAGTTTCCTAGCTCCTGAAGTTGTAGCAGTTCACATTTAGCTGGAATCCGTTAAATTCAGTATAGTCCAAGGTACTAGTCAGGTTCCCCATCTGGCCCTTGATATTAAGTTTGTTAGATCATCAAAACATAAGGCAAAGACATTGAAAACCTATCAATTTCCCCCTTTTTGATGATGATAGACTTAATAATGATAACATGGATTTAGAGCTAAGAAAACCAGATTAAGTAGCAGGAGAGCACAAGTTCCCCCTAACTTTATGCCCTTTTGCAGGAGAGCACAAGTTCCCCCTGAATTTATGCCCTTTCTTACACATGTTTCCCTATATGTTCCCCCATAATATTACTATTATTTTCCCCCTTTTGGCATCATTAATAAGATACAAACAAAAAGAACAACGCAAAGAAGTCCATCCAAGCTAACTCATGCCACATATGTGCACACAAACATGAAAGAAAATAGAACCATAGAAGTAAAGCACTGATATAACAAGAGAGGATAGAATTTAAATTGATAAAATTTTAATATGCCTTTGCTTAAAAAGCAACAGACAACATTGGACTGTTAAAGCGGGAGCAGTAGTGCTTCATCCCAACCACATAAAAAAGTAAACAAAATAAAACAACTGCCAAAACAACAAGAACAAAAGAAAAACTGAAGAACATTTCCAGAATCTGGTCACTGAAGAGGTACTTAGGGGGCACTAGGAGTAGAACGCTTGGAGGCTGCAGCAAGTGTTTGGAGAACAAGGTCTATTCGGGCATTGGCTGACTTTTTCTCATTGAGCAGTTCTGCTTTCAGATTCTCTACTTGCACCCTGAGATCAGCATTTTCCTTTCTCAAACGAGCTACTTCATCATTTGACGCCAGAACCCCTTGGGCTTGCTGACCTTCCAAGATAGAATTCATAGCCTTCAACCAACGAATTTCCTCAATTGCACTGTTCTGAGCATTAATTAGCTGTGAGACGGTTGATGTACTTCCTACTCCCCCATTCTTTTCCAGGCATTTGCATTCTTCCGAAGTAGTCTGTGAGAAAGTCTGCTTCTTAGTCCCCACCTTGCCTTGCCCCAATGGCACCTCAAAGGCAGAAACCCGTAGGGAAGGCCATGATTCCCATCCTTGAAGGTGGCTACCTTTAGCATGTGCTCAATCATAATAGCAGGCAGGCTTACATGTTTAAAATTGTCCAGTTGACCAATTCAAAAAGCAGCTGATAGACAGGGAGTAACACCTTCTTATGGATCTGGTCCCCCTTCTGGTTTGCGTTGTCCTTTACCACGACATTTCTGAAGTTAAACTGACAAACATCCTTTACACTGGACACACCGGCTGTAGGAACTTTAAGAATCTCACCAAGCAGCTTTACATCAAACACTATATCCACTCCATTCACCAAAGCACAGATGTGGTCGGTCTCAATAGGAAAAAGGCTAGCAAAGAAGATCTGCACCTCATCTTCATAAGCCTTAGGGCCATCCTCCCATCGTTGAAACTCAACCATTTCAAGAATCTATCGTATGCCATCCATCTCAGAGATTGCGGGGTCAAATGTACGACCCAGCAGAACCTTTTGGTGCCTCAGGCGTTCAGAATCAAGGCTGACTTCACTTCTCATTCTCTTCACAGAACCAGGTTCCTCAATAATTTCAGACTTGCGTTTGGCGGACTTCAGACCACTTAATTTTCCTTTTCCCTTGGATTTGACTAACACATTCTCATCAGACATCGAGAACTCACTCACCACCTCTATCAACTTAGACTAAGAGGTTGACCCCTTCTCTATTGAAGTAGGCTTCTTCTTTTTCGGAGACCGTCTAACTAGTGAACCAGGTTCATCTGGAGTTTCCTCTTCCACCTCTACTACAGGGATTGCCTCATCACTTACGGGTACACTGTCTTTCACCAACTTCCTCATTTTCTTCTTACTACTTTTCTTGCTCTTTTGAAGGGCAGAATCGTATGCCACCTTAGCTTGAAGCCTGGTAGTAGGTCGTTTGGTTTCAGACTCAGGGGTGGACACAACCCTCCGTTTAACTATGAACGCATCAAGAGCCACGTTATCTAGGTCCTCCTCATAACTGGACCTCATTTCAAGTACTTGTATTCCCAAGGGCACAACAGCGATGTAGGAACAGAACTATCCTAGGAATGGGAGCCCTGACCTAGGTCCTCCGGAGAGGAAATTCCTCATGTGAGGGCCCAGTAGTATCTGCTAGTGCATCGCCTCCAACAGTTACAATGGCCCCTTCATTCCCACTCCTTATACCTCGCTTTTCTGAGAGATGGTCTCATGCAGTACACCCTCAGCAGACACCACAAAGACGGTTACAACATTCTCTTTCTCAATTGGTACTACTGCCACCATGGAACCGGTAGCAACGATTGCAGAACTCTCTATGACCTCGGGGTTTTGACCTAGTTCTCCACTTGGTCTTTGACTAGTGGGAACCTTAGAAGATGGAGAGGACAGAGCAATAATTTTAGGGGTTTCTGAAATAGAGAGAGACGGAGAATCTGGGTGAGATGTGACTTTAGTGGGAAGAATAAGAGTGGGTAAGGAAGGCTCAGTAGGAACGGAAGTCTCTAAGGGTTTATCAGTAGTAGGTACGACTGAGGCAGGGAGGTCGGAGTTTGTCTCAGCCATTGGAAAAGTGGTGTGAAAATGCTTTTGGGAAATTCTAATGGAGGACTTATGGTTAGAGAGAACATAAAAAGGTTTTTTTATAAGGAGAGGATAATTATGAAGAGAGAGGAATAGGAACCGGTTCTGAAATGGCGGTTGGTCGTGGAGAAGTGCAACGTTTCCGAGGGAGATGGAATGATTTGAAGTGAAGAGACGTGACAACAGGATCTGAAAAGTTGAATGACATGGCAGTTGTGTTTTGTACCCTTTTTAAGACGTGTATTAAAGGATGCAGAGAACTACTGACCAGGTTCTTGACCTTTTATTTGAAAGAATCAATCCTCTTTTATCATTCATGCACTGCATCTACAGCTTCTATACTCATCATGCGTGTTTACCTGCAATGGTATTAAAGTGAGTTAGACATGGCCAGAAAACACTTTTAGCCAGTTATTTCTTGAAGGTGATTTTCATAGCGAGATAAAGAGGAATCAGGTTCTCAATTGGGCTTTAAAAGCCCCAACTTCACTCTGTTTATTTCAAATTGTTCCCTACTTAATGCCTTGGTGAAAATATCTGCAATTTGGTCTTCTGTGCTGCAGAACTTCATACATATCAGCCATTTCTCCACATTGTCCCTCAGAAAGTGATGACTCACATCAATATGCTTTGTCCTTTTGTGTTGGACTGGATTCTTGGCCATGTTGAGTGCACTGGTGTTGTCATATAGAAGGGGAACACTCTCAGTGAGTACCCCAAAGTCCTCCAGTTGCTGCTCGATCCATAAAAGTTGAGCACAGAAGGATGCTGCGGCTACATATTCTGCTTTAGCTGTTGAAGGAGCCACTGAATTTTGCTTCCTTGTGCCCCAAGAGATAAGACATGAACCTAAGAAGTGAGCCATTCCAGAAGTGCTTTTCCTGTCCACAAGATAACCTGGATAGTCTGCATCAGCATTACCAATGAGATTAAAACTGTCACCTGAGGGATAATACAGAACCATGTCCTGTGTTCCTTTGAGATATCTCAGTATTCTTTTGGCAGAGTTAAAATGAGATTCCTTGAGATTTGATTGAAACCTTGCACATAGCCTCACCCTAAAGACAATATCAGGTCTGCTGGCAGTGAGATAGAGAAGAGACCCAATAATGCCTCTATACATGGTTTGATTCACAGGAGATCCAATTTCATCCATGTCCAGTCGAGTGGCAGTAGCAATGGGAGTGTCTATCACCTTTGATGCTTCCATGTCAAACCTCTTCAAGAGCTCCCTGATATATTTTTACTGACAAATGGATATACCCTTTGGGGACTGTTTTACTTGAAGACCCTAGAAGAAGTTCAGTTCCCCCATCATGCTCATTTCAAATTCACTTCCCATGAGTTTTGCAAATTCTTCACACAGAGAATCAACTGTTGCCCCAAAAATGATATCATCAACATAAACCTGAACAATGAGCAGATTCCTTCCCCATTTCTTCAAGAATAGAGTATTGTCAATTTTCCCTCTTTTGAAGCCATTTTCCAAGAGGAACTTTGAAAACCTTTCATACCAAGCTCGAGGAGCTTGCTTCAGCCCGTACAATGCTTTATCCAATTTAAAAACATATTCAGGATGTTCATGACATTCAAACCCTGGAGGTTGCTTCACATAGACTTCTTCCTTAAGAAGTCCATTCAAAAATGCACTTTTGACATCCATTTGGAACAAGGTGAATTCCATATGAGATGCAAAAGCGATTAAAATTCTAATAGCTTCCATGCAAGCCAACGGAGCAAACGTTTCATCATAGTCAATCCCTTCCTCCTGATTGTAGCCTTGAACTACTAGCATGGCCTTATACCTTGTGGTAATTCCATGTTCATCGAGCTTGTTTCTGAAAACCCACCTGGTTCCTATAATGGTTCGATCTGAGGGTCTAGGTACCAGGTGCCAAACATTGTTTCTTTCAAACTGATGTAGCTCGTCTTGCATGGCTATAATCCAATCTGCATCTTTCAAGGCTTCCTTAATATTCTTGGGTTCTATCTGAGATAGAAAAACCGAGAAGGCAAGTGAATTTCTAGCTCTTAACCTGGTTTGTACTCTGGATTCTAGAGGAATAATAATGTTTTCCATCGGATGAGAGCTTTGGTGTCTCCAGATAGACGTCTGAGGTTCATTTGAGAGGATGTGGGTGCGTTTGGCTGATTTTCCTCTGTTCTTCTCTCAAGTGCTGGTGGAGTTCCCTGAACTGCATCAACCACTCTTTCTTCAGCTTCAATGGTTGCAATTGAAGTACTTGGTTCCATTAAAGATGAGGAAGTATTGTCTTCACTCAACTCTTTTACTTGACTCATCATATCTGCCTTTCAGTTTGTCATGTTAATGACTTCACCAGGTACTAGTAAGGGTTCTCCATCTAGATCTTCTTCAGCACTCTTCTCACAGGATGGATAAGACTCATCAAAAATAACATGAACACTTTCCTCCACACATTGAGTCCGCTTATTATATATCTTGTAAGCCTTACTTTGAGAAGAGTAGCCCAGAAATATTCCTTCATCACTCTTGGTATCGAATTTACCAAGCTGATCCTTTTCATTGTTAAGAACATAAGATTTGCACCCAAATATGCTTAGGTGATTCAGCTTGGGTTTCCTTCCATTCAACAATTCATAGGGGGTTTTGTTCAGAAGTGATCTGATTATGCACCTGTTCACCAAGTAGCAGGCAGTGTTGACAGCTTCAGCCCAGAAGTTCTTTGCAATTCCACTGTCGATTAACATTGTTCTTGCCATCTCTTCTAGAGTTCTGTTCTTCCTTTCTACTACTCTATTTTGCTGGGGAGTTTTGGGGGCTGAGAAGTTGTGAGTGATGCCATTTTCATTGCAGAACTCATCAAATTTGACATTGTCAAATTATGTCCCATGATCTGATCTAATGCATGCGACTCTAGACTCCATCTTCACCTGGATTTTCTTTACGAAAGCCACAAACACCTCAACGTTTTCATCTTTAGTTCTGAGAAACAGAGTCCATGTGAATCTGGAGTAGTCATCCACTATCACAAAAATGTATCTTTTTCCTCCTCTGCTTTGCACTCTCATAGGGCCACATAGATCCATATGCAGAAGCTCTAGTGGCTTTGAGGTACTCACATCTCTTTTAGACTTAAAGGAGGACTTCACATGTTTTCCTCTAGCACAGGCATCACAGACCTTTTGCATCTTGAATTTTGTCATAGGCAGACCATGGACCAGGTCCTTCTCAACTAGTTTGTTCAGAAGAGAAAAACTTGCGTGGCCCAGTCTTCTGTGCCATAGTTCAGCATCATCATCAACAGCTTTTAGACAACTCAGATCACCACTCTGTAAGTACTCGAAATCAGCAACATAGATGTTCTTGTGTCTTTTGGCCACAAGTACTACATCACTAGTTACCAGATCAGTGGCTGTACATATTTTGGACAAGAATTCCACCTTGTTTCCTTTATCACAGATTTGAGAGACACTCAAGAGACTGTACTTAAGGCTATTGACATAGTACACATTTTCAATAGAATGATGAGTGACTTCCCGACTTTTCCAACTCCAAGAATGTACCCCTTTTTCCCATTGCCAAAGGATACACTCCCTCCTTGCAGGGCTTTTAGTGAAAGAAAGTCCATGGTGTTCCCAGTCATGTGCTTTGAACACCCACTGTCTATGAACCATTGTTGACCGCTTCCTTTCACGGTTCCCTGCGCATGGAGATTAGGAGTTAGTTTTAGGAACCCAAGAAATTTTGGGTCCCTTGTAGTAGGCAAGAGGATGAATAAGAGTTCTCTTAGTAAATGCTGGTAATGTGCGTTTTTTGTGAATGGAACCTGGTCTCTCAATTGTGGTCACCTTTTCAGCAAGCACTTTGTTTTTGTGAACAGATTGATCCCTAGCCTGGAAATTTTCTTTGAAGTGCCCATTGTTCCCGCATTGGGTACAGGACCAGTTAACAGAGACAGTGAAGTACTTGCTGTGAGGGTTGTGAGGAGTTTTCTCCCTTTGGAACCCTATTCCCTGCCTGTTTTCACCATCATTAGTGTGCATGGCAGTGGTAGCTTCTAAGGACCAGGTCCACTTAGGGACTTTTCAAGATCATTCTTTATTATTTCCAGATCAGTTTGGAGGTGCTTGTTTTTCTCAATATCAACACACATCCTAGTTCTCATAGCTTTCACCTCATTTTCAAGCCTAATGTGTTCCTCACTGGCTATCTCCTTTCCCTTTCCAGAATTTTCAGGTTTTGACTTAGTCCCTGGTCTCACTATTGTTTCCCTTAGGTTTGTAATTACTGCCAAAAGATCTTTTTTTTCTTTTTTGAAGTTTTCAATGATTTCCTTATGGTTAATAACTACATCCACTAAGTCGTCTCTAGTTTGTTCAGATTCTTCTAGTTCTAAGGTCAAAGAATCCCTACCCTCCACAAGACTATGATATGCATCAATTAATACATTAGCTAAAGACATGAGTTTTTTTAGAGAATAGGATTTCAGATTTCTCTGAACATCCCTGAAGTTTACCTCTTCGTTGCCATCATCTTCATCATCATCTGATTGGGCCATCAAGGCAAAAGTTGAGTCATATTCAATTTCCTCGCCAGCATCAGGTTCATCTTCAGACTCACTAGAGGAATCCCCCCATGTTGCAAGAGCCTATTTTACCATTTTGTCAGTAGATCTTTTTCTCTTAAAATCCTTGAAAGGAACATGGTTCGTCTTAGCTGTTTTCTCATGGTTGTTTTTGGAGAATTCTTGCTTCAAGAGAGGACAGTCTTTCATGAAGTGTCCAGGCTTCCCACACTTATGACAAAGATCATAGTTTTTTGGTTTGTTAGAGTTGTTCCTTTTTAGCATTCCTCCAATTCTTCTGACCATCTTCTGAAATCTTTTGGTTAAGTAAACCATTTCACTGTCTTCATCACTTGAGTCATTGTTGTCAGCTTTAAGTACCAGTTTCTTTTCCTTCTTTGATTCTCTTCTTTCACTGTCCATCTTCCTCTTCATCTCGTAGGTCTTCAAATTTCTGACCAGCTCTTCTATGGTCAGCTCCTGTAAGTCCTTTGATTCAGTAGTAGCATTCACTTTGCTTTTCGAGGGACTAGGCAAAATGCTGAGGGTTTTCCTCACTAGCTTGTTTCTAGGAATGATTTCACCAAGTGAGTGTAACTCATTTATGATGAAAGTGAATCTTGTGTGCATATCTTGAATGGATTCATCGTCCTTCATTTTGAAGAGTTCATACTTGGTAGTGAGCATATCGACCTTAGATTGTTTTACTTGTGCAGTTCCCTCATGAGCTGTTTGCAAAGCTTCTCATATCTCCTTGGCAGTGTCTCAGACGGAGATTCTATTGTATTCTTCAGGTCCTATTCTACATACTAGAATTTTCTTGGCACGAAAATTCTTCTCCACAGCTTTCTTGTCTACGTCAGTGTATTCTTTACTGGGTTTTGCCATTGAAAATGGAAGTTCTTCCAGTACCTTTGTTGGAACATAAGGACCATCGCATATAATATCCCATAACTCAGAATCCTCAGCCATGATAAAATCATGCATTCTTGTTTTCCACCACCCATAGTATTATCCATTGAACCTGGGTGGTCGGTATGTAGATTGACCTTCTTCAAAATTTGGTGGAGCAGCCAAGAGGATCCTTCCTAGGTGTTAGCCTGATAGGAGGAACCTGCTCTGATACCAATTGTTAGTTTGTATGAGTCCATAAAACAGTAGAGTGCTTGGTCCTCTATGAGATTCTGCTGAGAATGCTAATAACTGTAAGTAAATGAGACACGGGATTTTTACGTGGAAAATCCCACACAAGGGGACCAAAAACCACGACCCACATCAGTAGGTTTTAAACTTCACTAACTTGTAAAAACCTATTACAAGCCTCTTTGTAATGGCTCTATTACAAAGAATTTAACTCAACTAACTTGTGGTACTCTTACCACAAGCCACTTTGTGACTCCCTAGTTACAAAGACTTTTACTAACTTGTGATGCTCTCACCACAAGCCACTTTGTCACTCTACAGTTACAAAGGCTTTTGCTTATGACTAAACCTAGTCACAACATAAACTTAAAAGAGTTTACGGATTTTACAAGAGGATTCCTAATCAACGCTTCTAGCTAAGCAATTTAGGAGATACAATAAGTACAATCACAAAGTTACAACTCAACTAAGGACAACAACATGCTAACTTTAGGAACTGGTCCGTAGTTGCGTTCAACTTTGTTCTTCAAGCTCGTGAGGATTGATTTCTCTGTTTTTCAAAAGGCTTGAGTGAGAAACTGAAACGTTCAAGTAATGTTTCAATATAAACTCATGTTGGTACACCCTGATCACATCAGTTGAAATGATGTGAGCACTTTAGTTGGTGAGGAAATGAGTGGGCGCTGGAAACAGTGCAGTGCTGCAGAAATAGTGAAGGCAGTCACTTCATTTCCAGTTGTGTCCAATTGACTTTGTACTGCTATGAGGGAACCACAAGGGTATCAGTTCCTTGTTTAGTTTTCTAGCTCCTGAAGCTGTACCAGTTCACATTTAGCTGCAATCCGTTAAATGCAGTGTAGTCCAATGTACTAGTCAGGTTCCCCATCTGGCCCTTGACATTAAGTTTGTTAGATCATCAAAACATAAGGCAAAGACATTGAAAACCTATCATAGTAAGAATAACCGCTCTCTTGTGACAGGGTCCACACTCGGAGCGAGAAACTGATTAATCAACTTTGGGCTCAAACTTGGCCCTTTAGCTTCTGAAGATATATCCTTCTTCAGGACTTGCAGGTTTCCTAGGCCGGAAAAATCTTCCAAAGAAGATGAATCCACACCATTGAAGAAAGAATAAAGGGATCGCCCGCGCCATGAACCCATTCATTGGACTTCTCTTTTCCTGCTTAGGCCTCCTCAAGCATGGACTTGGTGTAGGAGGGTTTCTCTATAATGTCTATTACACCGGGCACTTCCTTTGGAGTGGAGCAGGCATCCTGGGGGGTCACTCCCCCCGTCTCCATATCGGCCTCCCGAGACTAATGGAGGTCGATCTCACGAATCTCTCCCTTGGATACCGCCTACTCCCCGAGAGGGGTCGATCCATGAGCGATAAAAACGACATCTTCTTTCGACTCGTCCCTAAGCCAGAGAAGTGAATCAGAATCTGGCGCCCGGGAGCTGGTACTCTTCTTGGGCTTTCTAACCACCCTCTTCTTTGGCTTCACCTCGGGATGCGGGGAGCCCAAAAATTTTCTTTTCCTCTTCTTGTTTTCCGTTACGGCAGCCCCGCGCTGTCGCGGCAGACCCGGGCTGTCCCATAACGGAGGGATCAACGGACAAGGATATGTCCTTTTCCTCTTCCAAAGGCCTAAGCTCGGCGGTCTTAGGCAAACCTATGTAAGAAAGAAGAAAGTTCAGTATGCTGTGAGTTAAGAATGCGGTAGTAGCTATTAGAAGGAGAAACTTACCATGAGTATGGGCCTCCCATCGTCCCTTTGAAAGCTTGCGCCATGAGCGCTCAAAGTATGACATTGATTTGAAGATGCCTTCAATCTACTCCTTGAGCCGGGGGACCGCATTTGGAACCCGGGCTGCACAACCACAAATATGAATGATGAGAAAGTAAATGAACAAAAATTGATAGTTAAGGAAAGGCTGCTCTTATGAGATGCATTCCACTTCTTGGGGAATGGCATGAACTCGGGAGAGACTAAATCTTTAGTCTTCACTCGAACGAAGCGCCCCTACCAGCCTCGGTCTTGATATTCGTCAATGCTCGAGAAGGGGGCCATTCTAGCCCCGCGAGTGAGCTTGATTAGCCCCCCTCAGAAAATTTGGGGACTGTATAGATGGAGCAGGTGGTTGATGGTGAACTGATGAGACTCAGTGTTATTCATAAAATAATGGAGGAGGATCACGATCCTCCATAAAGACGGGTGGATTTGCCCAAGGCGCACCTCGTATCTTGCAAAAATCCAAAATAATTGGGTCTACTGGGCCCAGCGTGAAGGGGTAAGTATAAACACTTAAATACCCCTCCACGTGGGTAGTAATAGCATCCTCAGGCCCGGGGACTACTACGTCCTTGCCTTCCCATTTACAGTCCTCACGGACCACGGGAAGAACATCTTCGGTAATAGAGCATATGTACCTCGATGCTCCTTCACCCCGTTTATGTTTGGATGAGGGTTTCTCGACTTTGAAGTCGTTTGTGATTGAGCTACCTCCGAGTATAAAACTTTTCATGGGAGGCTCGGCGGCAAGCTCGGGGATAGATGCCCCGGAGGCAGCCACCTGGGGAGTGGCCACCTCGGGAATAGCCGCCTCGGAAGCAGCTACCTCGGCATTCATGGCCGGGTGGGAAGATGAAGAGGCAGCCTATTGGGAAACTAATTTGGTAGTTTTAGCCATTGCTACCTGGTAAAATTTGAAAATTTGGAGAAAAAGTATGAAGGTTTGGAAGAACAAGTTTGAAGGCTGAACAATAGGGGATGAAGATTTGAAGAAAATCTGGGTAAGAACCTAAGAACAACTATGAAGATTTGAAGATCAAACGATGAAGATATGAAGGTTTGAAAGAAGTTGATGATAGCTAGAAAATTCGAAGGAAGAAGCTTGATCGAAAAGCGGAAAAAGAACAAAGGGTGGAAGCTTTTATGGGGGAGGTACGCGACGCTTCGCATTCGGAGGCAACTAGCCGATGGTTGGCACGTATCCTAAGTTAGAACGACACGACTGATGGGACATTTCGACTTTTTTGTCGTTTGGTTGTAACATACGGAGGAAGGAACCGAAGAACATCTGTCGTTTCCCATCGTTTCAGCAAACCTACCCTCTGAGAAATGAGAGGACTATCTGTATACCGGTAAAACCGGGGCTAGTGAGCTCCCCGATTTCCCGGTGGGGTCAAACGAAGCAAGGGTATAACTACATGGAATCGAGATCGAAGCTAAAAACCGCTCGTACTAAGGCCCGAACGAAGAGCTTATCACCGGGGCCAATGAGACACGCCCATCGAATCTGGTACGTGCTCTAAAGACCTCGGAAAGCACAACCAAATGGTTACATACGACTAACGAAGAGGCGTCATATCCGCGCCCAACTCGATATCACGGCATGGATCTCGGCCCGTATCGATAATTCATCAGTGATTAATGAAAAAGAAGATTTTTACCTTTATTAGAATTGTACTTAGGGTAAAACTCCCCTACTATATAAAGGGGAAGTTTATTGTTCAATCAAGGCAACATACACTTATTTTCTCCGCTTCTAAAGCTATTCAAAGTTCTTATTTTTGGTCATAGTTCTTCACAAGTCTTTGGCTTTGAATCGAGGGCAGAACAGTTACTAAGCTCAGACTCGAGCTCGAATCTGACATCACTGCTGGTTTGGGGATTTATTCTGTCTTCAATTTATTTATTTAACGTTACTGAACACCTGTATTAAATTAGTCTATATATCTTTAAAACGGCGTGTAAATTCAATTATTGTCCATCTTAAGGGTAAACACAGGTTGACATGCAATAAGAAAAAAAAGTCGTCTCTTTTCTTTTCTATTTTTTGGATTATCCTCTTGTTTAATTAGTCAACAACCAGTTGTGTACTTTTCCCCCCTTCTTTTTGCCAGATATAAACAGACGTGCAAATTGTAATGCATTGTAATAATCGGGTAAAACCAATGCAATTCCCGCGGAATTATCACTGTTAATGCGAATATCCCAAAATATCCGTTGACTATACTCCCTGGCCCCACCTTCGCCGGTTTCCAACTTTCCATTTCTATATAGCAGTCCCACCACACCCTTTCACATTTTCTCACTTTAAAAAGCGATAAACAAAAAACAAAAAATTATAAAACAAAATTCGAAATCTCAATTTCTATGCTAAACTCAAAAAACTCAACTCCCCATAACGAACAAAAGACCAATTTCTCTCTTTTTCCGCCATTCTTATACCTTGAAACTTTATATACACACAGTACTACACGCAAATACACACATAGAGGGAAAAAGTGAGTTTTGCATTCGGGTTGTGGAAAAAATGGACGGCGGTGATGTTACGGTGGAAGGGAAGGTGACGTGTGCATCATGGATCAAACGGCCTGAAAACGCGCATCTGGTGGTGATTGCTAAGTCTAACGGAACTTCCTCCTCTTCGCTCGAGATTTTCTCCTTCGATCCCATCACTACTTCTCTTTCTACTTCTCCCAAGGTTCCCCTTTCTCTTTTTTCCAAAAATAGATGTATTTTTTATTTTAAATTAGTGTTGTAAACTGTTTGTTACTTTTAATTATGGTTGCTCTCACTAATTTTGGCTATGCACATAACATAATTAGGTTACTTATTTTCCTGATAAGCATTAATTGGTGATCACCTGCTTTCAAAATTCTAGAGTAAAAAAATCGTTGCACTGTATAGCTTAAATACCTTACTTATATACGGCTAATTTTTCCTGTGACTTTTTAGTGATGGTGGTGAAACTTGATTATTGTTTTTGTGGGTATTGATTATAGGCGACATATGTATTTGAGGAAAGTGGTAATGCGGTGTGCATTGCAGTACATCCAACTGGGGATGACTTTGTGTGCTCCACTACCACTGGTTGCAAGTAAATACTGAAACTCAGTTTCGTTTTCTCTTACTTCTTCTTGAAGCTGATTTATTTACTGCTTTTGTTGTGAAAAATATTGATTATTTTGGCAGTTGGTAGTCTCTGTTAAGCTGTCTAATGTTACCCCGCCTTTAGAAAAAAAAGTCTCTTTGTTGCCCTTGACATCTAACGAAGCTCCAACCTGAGGGTATTTTAAACCACTGTCAAAAGTTGATGGGTAAATCTTGACCCTTTTTTCCTGAAGAATTTGGACACATGGAGTCCATCCATTGTACGTTGGAGCTCCATTAATGACGAGAGCAAATACCAGATGATTTGCTAACGGCAAGTGTATGAATGGACCAAAAGTTTAATGGGAGGCAAAGTTGATCAATTTCAGATGCTATAGGTTATAGAGGTGAAACTGGACCTTTTCCCTTGTATTAGTGTAAGGTATATAAACAGGACTACTATTGTCAGTCAATGAGAAATCTGTTACTTTATAGTTGTGGAACTCTGGTGTCATCCTTAATTGGGGAAATTTTTTACTTTGGTATCTCTAATAAATATTGGTCATAACATCGTGGACCTGCTTGCTGGTGAGGCGAGTAGCATTGGCTGGATGATCCTTTCTGTGATACTTCGTTTCAGTAATGATTCTTCATCTTTTGATGAAAGAAAACCCAATCAGTACATATTTTTATTTATAAATTCAACGCAATACTATGTTCCAGTGTGGGAGTGTGTTATACAGGTTTCAGCAACCGTTCAGCTCTCATTTTGGCTGGTAGTTATCTTTTCAAATTATTGATTAGGTTTTCCACCCAACAAAAGAACAGACGGATGACTAGGATGTGTTTTTGCATGATTATTGTCATGCTTTTGCTTATTTCTTGGCCTGAAGGGGATATATTGTTTGCTGTTTAATGCAGGTTGTTTGAGTTATATGGTCATGAAGATAATATAAAATTTGTATGCAAGGAGTTTCCTCTCAAAGATGTTGGTCCACAAAAATGCATGGCCTTTAGTGTTGATGGTTCCAAATTAGCCACTGGCGGAGTTGTGAGCAATTTGTGAAAGCTTATTTCTCTTATATTTGATGTTCAAAGAATGTTATCTTGTTCTGACTTTCTATTCCTTTAAATCTTAAAGGATGGACATTTCAGACTTTTTGAGTGGCCTACCATGCGCATTATTGTGGATGAACCTAAAGCTCACAAGTCATTCAGAGACATGGATTTCAGGTATAATTAGCTCTACTCAGATTATAGCTGTGCAGAATCCTCAGTTATTTATGATATGTGAGAATTTTACCGGATATCAGCTCTAGGGACCTATAATTTACAGAATCTGTATACTTACATGTTTCGTAATTGAAGTTGATCAGCAATCCATTTATTCTCTTTATGGTGCCATTTGGTGGCTGCTGATTTCTCTTTAATAATGAAACTTGAGGCTTTGAGAAATATATGATGCTCAAATTGAGCTGTTATCATCTGGGAAGCTTGTTATCCTATGTTTACAAGCCCTTTTGCTGTGATAATATGCACCAATGCTTGATTAACCAAAAGAAACCTTCTCAAGCAAGCCAAAACCGAGAGGGGTCTTCTTCACTTTTGTTTGTCATAGCTCTGACATGCAGTGTTATATGAAGCTTGTAAGAAAATGTCATTTGTGCATTGGTTACAGAAAAATATTCGGTTTATCGGGTGTGACTACAAGATATGAAACGTTGTTTGGTTCTTTTAGCAAAGGAACAATATTCTTCTTATTGCATTTCTGACTGAAATATGATTATGACATGTTTGCTAGATGGAAGATTATGTTTTAGAGTTTCAGGAGTTTGAAGTAAAACGATCCACTTTAGTGCTGGAAATGTCTCATTAAATTATATTCTAAAGAAACTAATTGATGGAAAAATGAAATGAAGGATCTTAGCCTTGTTTCTTTTAACCAATATGATGTAGATTTTGCACTTTAAAGATCAGAATGAAGTTCTTTTCTCATCCAATTATAGTCCCATGTGGAATTTAGCTTTTTGGTTCACCTGTCATGCATCATACCAGATTTTCAAGTTGTTGCTCTTGCTCCGTGTTCTCCTTTGCTAGTGTTGGGAGTACTTTGTTCTCATGTGGAACTAAAAGTGAAAAAAGAGATGAGTAGGAAACCTAGTTTGCAGGAATTTCCATCTTGGAGCTGAATAGCATCAGATGTAAACTACGGTAACTGAATTTCAACGCTGAATTATACTTAATCCTTATCGGTATTATTAAGGAAGTGAGGGATGTCATAGAAGAACTAAACATGTTGATATGTTCAAAAATGATATATGTTCAAGAACGATACATTTCGCGATCAAGAATCCTATAATACATGCATTATTGTACATGTAATTGTATTCATGGTATATACTTTGAGTTTTGAAGTGTGAATCTGATCGTTGAATATGATTATGACAATCTTCATAAAAATTAAGTTTCGAAAGATTTAAGAGTCTTTAATTTACTGAGCCTCTTATTGCGATTGCAGATGATATTGAATCCATGTATTATGGAAGTTTAAGAATTATTGTTCTTATGTTGATGTTTGGACCAAGATTTTAAAGTCTTTTCCTTACTTCTATATATCTTCAGCTTAGATTCAGAGTTCATAGCTTCCACATCCACAGATGGTGCTGCCAGAATATGGAAGACGAGCGACGGTGTTCCAGTAACTTTAACACGAAATTCAGTACGTTCTGTATAATATGACCGTCTGACCTGTCGGACAATTGGTTATCCCTTTTTTATGCATGACTTTATATCCTGTCTTCTACATTGTAGGATGAGAATATTGAGCTCTGCAGGTTCTCTAAAGACGGTACAAAACCGTTTTTGTTCACTACTATTCAGAAAGGTATGCTGAAGTCTGGCTTTTGTTAATGAAGTTAGTAGATTGAGATTGTGTAACTTTTCTTATTGAATACATTGTGTAACTATCCAAAATTGTGTCCATAAAACAGGCAATAAGACATTGATGGCAGTTTGGGACATCAGTACATGGAAGAAAATTGGACATAAAAGCCTGTTAAAAAAGCCAGCTTCCATTATGTCAATTAGTTTGGATGGGAAATATCTTGCATTGTAAGATCTCTAACCTATTTTACCTCTCCGTGGCATGTTGACATGCAATTATCATCTGCATAATTACTGTGAAATACCTTCCTTAGATACAAGCCGTTGAAGCTAAATATTGGAATTTGACATCGATTTTGCAACTGTGAATCCTGATTAAATCATTGTTTTTACATGGATGTTGAATGAATCATTGAGTTTGATTTGACATTTACAATCTGGTGATGAGATCGGGCGATATGAGGCATGAATGAGGACCTAAAACAGAGTCGCTCTGATTCCTATTTCTTCCGCTTGGAGTTAGTATAAGATTCCATCAAACTACTATGAAGTTCCCATCCTGCTAAAACATCTCGTATTTTTTACATGTTTGAAGTTGTTTTGCGACTCGGACTTCTCTTCTTCTTGATGAATGTCTCCCCTCCTATAAATGGTCTATAGGCCTGTCTTTTGGTGATAGCAGTGCGGCTTAATTTGTTAATGCATGGATCTGAATCTCTGTGTGTCATTTAAATGCAGGGGAAGCAAAGATGGTGATGTCTGTGTTATTGAAGTGAAAAATATGGAGATCTCCTCTTTGCACAGGAGAGTGCACTTGGGTACTAATATTACTTCTTTGGAGTTTTGTCCTAGTGAAAGGTATGTGCTATTCTAGCAATAAGTTCTGTAAACAACAAGTCTCTGTCATTGGTCCTCTGTTCTGAAGCTTAGGCCTTTTCTTTAGAAGCCATGTTTCTCCACAAGATATTTATGCCGATATATGACGAAATTGCAGTAGATGTAATTTGTGACTAAAGGGTGAAAACGGGAGTTACTGTGATAGTCTTGTGCGTCCTATATACGATTTGGCCAATTAAGTTTGCCAAGAAGCATGAGTAGATATGGTGATGCCAAGAACCTTTCATGAATATCTTTAGTGTATGAGCTACTTTTGTTTAGGTACGTAAATGCACTAGTTACAACTACTGCTTATTTAAGGAGACAAAAATTAACTGCTTCAGTTACAGCTGCTGAATATAGAAGAAAACCTATGTGCTTTCGAGATGGTCTGCCGCACCTATAAGTTATTCTGTTGGATTAACTTTGGACCTGTATGTATTCACTGCACAACTTCTGATTGTGCTCCTTTTATTATTTCCTGCCCTTCTGGTCTATAAGTCCAAGGTAAAGAATGGTGCTAGTTTTAGGTATTCTTCTGCCTGGATTTCTACGCAACATTCCAAGTTAGCTTTGTCTTCTCTGTTATTTTTCTGAGTCTTAGGTGCTAGGTCTCGGTGATTCCATGATGACATGATTGCCTATGATGATTGCTTGTTGCCTAAATATGCGCTCTTCAAAGTTGAAACCTTGTTTCAATTATGCTTACTACACATAGTCCTCTTGAGATATTAATGTCAAAGCCTACTTACCTTATAAGTCCACATTTGGCAGGGTTGCTCTTACAACTTCCTCTCAATGGGGAGCAATGGTGACAAAGTTAAATGTCCCAGCTGATTGGAAAGGTCTGTCTCTTTTTCTTTTCTCTTGTGTCTGGGGACGTGCACGAGCATTTGAGTCCAAGATTGACCTTTTTTCCCTCTCTTCAATTGCAGAGTGGCAGATTTATCTATTACTCTTGGGATTATTTTTGGCATCGGCTGTCTTATTTTACGTATTCTTCGAGAATTCTGATTCTTTCTGGAACTTTCCCGATCCATCTGCAAGACCAAAGATTGAGACTGTCCATACAGATCCAACATCTGATGACTGGAGCAGCTTTGGACCTGTAGATTTGTAAGTTATCATAGCCTTGTCTGGAACTAAGGATGGCCAACATGAAGAAAGATTGTGAAACAAGTCTATTTTTTAAGCTTTTAATATGTATACCTTCTAATTTATGAGAAGTTTGAGGCTAATATTGCCTTTTTGAATGCTAATTTTTCTAAGATTTATTTACTCTTAGTAGAAAAAATTGTTACAGCATACTATAGGTTGTTTTAGTGTGGCAAGTTTTAAAAAAGTCCATTTTAAATTGAATTTTGTGCTATGAACTGAGAATCTTCAAAAATGCCTACCCCATTTGTGATTTCTTCAGAATGTTAATTTTTACACCATGAATTTAAGGTTATTAGTATATGGACAACTATCTCTCGAGCACTAGGTTAGGCCTCAATACGAAATTAAAATGAAACATCTAACAACGCTTCTTCACATGTTTAAGTTAGTTGTTTTAACTTATGTTAGCTTCTTTTTAAGTATAAGCACTAAATTAATCGCCCATTTGACTTAGTTGAAAGACAAATTTGTAGGGCGAATAACACACATGAACAAAAACTGACTAAACAATAATTCAGGAACTAAATTTACTACTTTTTACTCTTAAGAAAATTAAAATAAATTAAATGTCATATGGTTTAAGTTTCCATTGGTAGAGGATTTTCTAAAACTTGCAATCGATATATATATTTTTCTGATAATACATTTTGGACCAATGGCTCTTTTTTAACAGCCAAGAAATGCTGGTTAATACGCTTTACTCATTTTTGAAGTCTTACGTAAATGAAATAATACCAAAAACATTAGTACGACTACGATTTAAACAATCATTACAGTATCACCAGCAAGTATAATGAATTAAATAGTGCAAATGAGCAAAGAAAATGTCAGCAAAAAGAGAGAAGAATAAAGATTACTCGTAATGATCCTCGTCATTCAAACTAATTTCTTTCAAATTATTAAATCCTTTTCGATTTTTACAAATGTTACATCTTCAAAATAATTTTGTCCTAGGCTTCACATTAGGTTACATGCTTCAGATACCTAGCATATGCTATGTGAGCCATATCCGCAAGTAGCAATTGCTGCGTAGAATGTGGTGGGCAATGCAACATTACCAAGTCTTCTTTCTGCGTTCTTCCCAACTTCGCCAAATGATCAGCACAATTATTTCCTTGTCTCAGAGTATGGATTAGAGTAATTCCAAGTTTGGATATGAGATTCCTGCATTCTTCCATCAGAACACGATCGGGGTGACTTTCAGTGACATTATCCGCCACGGTTAGCAACATTAAGGCATCGCTTGAGTCGGTTTCGATAAGAACCTTCTTCAAGTTGTAGTTTTTTGCTAGAGTCAGCCCACCATGTATGGCCCACAACTCCGGTGTGATACTTGATGTCGCTTTCATGCTAAGTCGGCCGTAGAATCCACCTATCCATCTTCCTTTGTCATCTCGTGCAATACCCCCGAACCCTGCTAGTCCTGAATTAGGCATAAAACTGTCATCTGTATTAATCTTGATATATCCTTGAGGAGGAAAAGACCAACATATGTAGAGAGGTGCATCGCGCTGCTTGATTGATGATTGTACGTGACAAACTCGAGCAGTGTTTTCGATAAAAGGAAGAATGCTTTGTTCGTGAGAATAAGGCAAGTAAAGCGCCATGGCTATTCACACACTTAATTATCGGACTTTGGCTACTAAAACTTTGATGGAAATGAAAACTACAAAGGAAAGCAAAATCAGTTTAGAGAAGCTTTGATAGATTAAATGACTAGAAAGTAGGTTATTATAGTTACTTATTTAACATAAACCTAGTTGGACTAGGATTTTTCCTATTTTTTCCTAATTCTAGTTTTAGAAGGTTTAGGAAAGTGAAAATAGGTTTTCTAAATGAGAAAAAAACTAAAGTGATCATTTAGAATAATTTAGAAACAACTTAAACTATTATTACAAACTAACTTGGACTGGTTTGGAAATTATCCTTTTCCTTCTTAAACTTGGATTCTATATTGGAAATTATTACATTAAATTGAGAATATCTGCCCATTTTGCTTTTTGTACATTTGACGAAATTCCATATGTTTGTGTTATTAGGCCGGAATTTTTTCCTGCTTTTCATATGAGCATATAGCGTCATTGTTCTTAATTTTTTAGGGAAGACTTTATTTTTACAAATGACCTCAAGAAGTTAAGCAACTTTCGTTAATTATGATTTGTCACAGTTGGATAAACCCTTTTATTTAATAAGCTGTTTTGTAAAGCCATAGCCCGTATACTTATAGCAATAACTTCAGATCACAATAGCTATATATTATCAAATTTGGTACCCGTAAAATATCCCTTCTCAATAAATTCTTGTTCCAAGCCTTCGTAATACTGCTAATGGTAAAAAAAGCCTCTAGAAATTCACGTTAGATTCCAATTAGCCACTTAGAGTGTGTTTGGTACGAAGGAAAATGTTTTTCATGAAAAATATTTTCCTAGAAAATATTTTCATGGAAAATGAGTGGTTTTTCACTTATTTTTCACTCACCTACCAAACAAGGGAAAATAAGTGATAAAATTACTCATTTACCATGAAAAATATTTTCTTTCATACCAAACACACCATTAGTGCAAAAAGGAAATAAAATAAGGCATTTGAACTAATATTGGAATTTTGATATTTCCCCTGCACTCCAAATGTACCCAGGTTTCTTCTAAATCGGTGAATAGGTTAAGCATGTTTTCTTTTGCCCGTATTACGTATTAGTAAATAAATATATTTAGTAATTCTCATTTATTAATTTTTAGAAATAATCGATAGGGTTCACTTATAGTTTTATTACCTTATTTACTATATTTCAATGCTTGTAATGAGCATTTTGATTTTCATGTGTGCTTGATAAATATTCTACAGAATTAATTGATGATTGTAACTTTTTTGGGCACAATAGTAAAATAACTTAGGCATCAATAATGAGATGTAGTTCAGTAATTTTTTTTAATCGCCCAATTGATTTAGCTGAAAGACAAATTTGTAGGGCGAATAAAACATAAACTAGAACTGAATAAACAATAATTCAAGAATTAAATTCACTACTTTTTATTCTTAAAAAAATTAAAATAAATAAAATGCCATATTGTTTAAGTTTCCGTTGGTGGAGGTTTTCTAAAGCTTGCATGCAATATATGTATTTTCAGATAATGAACAATGGTAAATGAAAAATAGAATTTGCAATGTGTGTATATAAAGAACAAAGAGAATGTGAACCATTATTGCCATATTGCGTTGGTTTTATCTTTGATACGTCGTAAGTTTATCCTTTTCGTATCTTCAATTTTTTCCTTTACCATCTTGTCTCAAAAAGAAGAAATGAAATCTTTTTCTCCTTTATTAAATTCTTTTAATAAGAGAAAGTAGTTCAAATTCATTTTTAGACCTATGTCACCCTGGACCGCTGTCTTTTTTTTAACATCCAAGCAATGCTTGTTAATATGCTTTACTGTTTTTGAAGTCTAAATAAATGAAATGATACCAAAAACGTTAGCAACAAACTATAAGAAAAAAATAGAGAAGATATATATTAATTGTAATGATCTTAGACATTCAAAAAAATATCTTACCAATTATTATAATTTTTTTTCCGATTTTTACAAATGTTACAACTTCACAATATTTTTGCCCTAGCCCTCTCGTTAGGTTACATGCTTCGGATACCTAGCATATGATACGTGAGCCATGTCCGCAAGTAGCAATTGCTGCATAGAATGTGGCGGGCGATGCAATATTACCAAATCTTCATTCTGTGTCCTTCCCAACTTCACCAAATGATCAGCACAATTATTTCCTTGTCTCAGAGTATGGATTAGAGTAATCTCAAGTTTGGATATGAGACTCCTGCATTCTTCAATCAGAACACGATCGGGATGACTTTTAGTGATATTATCCACAACAGTTAGCAACATTAAGGCATCGCTTGAGTCGGTTTCGATTAGAACCTTCTTCAAGTTGTAGTTTTTTTGCTAGAGTCACCCCGCCATGTATGGCCCACAACTCCGGTGTGATACTTGATGTCGCTTTCATGCTAAGTCGGCCGTAGAATTCGCCTATCCATCTTCCTTTGCCGTCTCGTGCAATACCTCCGAACCCTGCTAGTCCTGAATTAGGCCTAAAACTGCCATCTATATTAATCTTGATATATCCCTGAGGAGGAAAAGACCAACTAATGTAAATAGGTGCACTTTGATGTTTGACTGATGATTGTACGTGACAAATACGAGCAGTGTTTTCGATAAAAGAAAAATGAATGCTTTGTTCGTAAAAATAAGGCAAGTAAAGTGCCATGGCTATTCAGAGACTACTCGGACTTTGGCTACTAAAACTAAGATGGAAATGAAAAGAAACGAAAACTAGGAAAAAGAAATCAAATGCAGTTTAGAGAAGCTTTGATAAATTTTAAATGATGGGAAGTAGGTTATTTATAGTTTATTTATTTAACATAAACCTTGTTGGACTTGAATTTCCTGTTTCCTATGTTGGCCAAAATTATTAAAGACACTAGTCAATAAAAAATAATATATATATATATATATACATATAAAAAATATTTTGGATATTATTTTAAGAGGAGGTTATACCGTGGAAAAATCCCAAATCATTGGGCTTGGATCACCCTCTCACATGCGTGGAAATGACACCAGGAAGCCACCTTTAAACATGTTGTTTAAAATATATCTATAATTTACAATGTATTTAAAGATTAGCCAATTATGCTCAAATTTCAGGACACAACGTCCTAGAGTTTAAACCTCAAAGCTCAAACTTCAGGACATCGTTTCCTAAAGTTCGAAAATTGTGTCAACAAGTTCGAATCTTATATCCTGAATTTGAAATTAGTAGTTCATAAATTCAGTTTACTTAGTCCTGAATTTTAAATTAGCAGCTAAAATATTCAGGATACTTAGTCATGAAGTTTGGGTGAATTGGTTAATTTCTAAAATAATTGTAAATTGTGGATATATTTTAAATAGTAGACTTAAAATGGCTGTTGCTGCACTTCGCTACATCTACTTCCTGGACTAACTAGCCACCATTTTCTCTCGCAGACGCTCTTCCTCAAGCCCCTCTGTTTTCATATCCTTCCCACAATCAACCATAGTAATAATATACCATTTTTCGTCCTTTATTTAAGAAATAGCTATTATCATGAAGTTTTATCAATAGTTTTAGCTCGGGCTAGTCACTTTCAGTCTTGTAATTGAAAAATAGCTATTGTCATGACTATTGGTGAAAAATCCATGATATTTTCATGAACTTTTGCCAGTAAAATTTGAACTTCATGACATCGGCTATGTTTCAATTACATGGGCTGAAACGTGGGTATTTGTAAATTTTAGGAGAAGTTACATAATATATTCATTTGTAAAACTAACTTTCTAAATATATCTAAGTTTTAAAATTACATCAAATATCCCAAAAATATTACACACTCTCTCCAAATCTTTCCATATATTCCGAAACATATCACAATATTCTACTTCGGAATACAATTCATACTTAACTTACCACAATATTCTAATGAATAGTAGAATATCCTAAATCAAATATATGTATGAAACCGACATGTACAATGCCCCAATAAATGAATTAAAGCAACACCTTTTTTGTTTACTCCAAAATATTTTCCAACGGAACAAAACAAAGAAACATTTTAATATTCGACCTTGCTCGAAATACAACGGGTTAACATTTCGACCAACTCGAAATAACACCCCTACGGCCAAAGGCCTTCGCCAAACGAAACATTCGACCTCGCTCGAAATACAACGGGTTAACATTTCGACCAGCTCAAAACAACACCCCTACGGCCAAAGGCCATCGCCAAACGAAACATTCGACCTCGCTCGAAATACTACGGGTCAACATTTCGACCAAATCGAAATAACACCCCTATGGCCCAAATGAAGTATTTGACCTCGCTCGAATCAAAACAGTTTAACATTTCGACCAACTCGGAATAACACCCCTATGGCCAAAGGCCTTCGCCAAATGAAAAATTCGACATTGCTCGAATCGTTTAATATTCGACGCCGCTCGGATTACTTGATATTCGATCAAGACCAAATCGTTTAACATTCAACGTCGCCCGAATTACTTGACATCCGACATCGCCTGAATCACTTTATACAACCTTGCTTGAGTTATTAAGATCTACGATCATCTACGACAAAGCATCACACGAGGCTAAAAAGCCCGGGACCCCCTCACAACAAACAAAAATAACAATTCAGAGGTACACAAGAAAAAAGTAATCGTTCCATTACAACTGATATATTACAAGAGTTTTTTACAAAGGGCTCAAAGATGCCCTCACAGAAATAGCAAAGCAAAAATGAATACAACAAAGTCCTACACCATATCGTCCCCCGTGGCATACTCCTCACTATACCAAGAATCGGAGGCGAGCTTGTCCACATCATCATCATCGACGTCATCACCGCCAGGCGTGTCGGGGTTGTAACCGCAAGCCTCACAAGCTGCACTTGCTTTAACACGCACATCCCGATGTTCTGCCTCGGAAACATTCCCCTTGGCTTGCAGGGACTTGTACACGTCAATTTGAGCCTCAACGTGGACCCACATCTCATATAATTCCCGTGGCACGACAGGATCAGCCGTGGCATGAGACGTAGAGGGTTGTGACTGCCATCGCACCTCCTCCGCCTTCAAAGCAATAATTTGTTCGTTCAACATGGACAACTCCGCCTCCAGATCTCAAATCCGTTCCTCAAACCTCGCCATCTTGAGCGCAGACGTTTCCATCTCATTGTTCCGCTCAGACCTACAGATGCATAGGTCGTCTTTCAAAGCCGCTACCTCAGAGACGGCAGTCGCCCTATCCCTTTCAGCGCGAGTTAATCCATCGGCTTAACACACAGCTCGCCCCTCAAATCAACAGCCTCCGCCTTCCGTCGATCAAGTTCGGCAGTTAAGGTGGCCATCCGCGCTTGAAGGTCGGCGTTCTCGGCCATCACCCCTTGCACAGCTCAATCTCATCCTCCTTGGCCTTAAGAGCCGCCTCTAGTTTGCTACATCGGGCAATGGCCTTCATCAGCTCTTCATCTCGTTCTCTCAGCTCTTCGACCTTTTGCGCCAACTCTTCCTCCTTTTGCTTAAGCCCGTCACGGAACAGCTGAAAATTGCTGTCCTAAGTGAAGACATCGGCCAATGCACGATGCTTAGTGCGATACTCCTTGTATTTAGAGGCCACTTTCCCAAAAACGGCTGTCCTCCGCTCATCCCTCCGGCCGCGCTCGATCTCCATGATAAGAGTCTAACATGAAGAGGAAAGAATACCAGCTTAAGTAGATTACGTATACAAAACAAATTCGAAAACAAAAAAGAGAGAAAAATGCTTACCCGCATATCCATGCCGTAGATACTCCCCGATAGCTCAGCATCACTCATCGCCTTAAGCGCTGTACTCTCAGAAGCAACGCACATAGGGGCAAACTCCGATGTTGCCTGCTCGGAATTCTCCAGCAAGTCGTAATCCACGGGAATGACTATGTGTCAGTCAAGACCCTCCGTCTTCACTTCCACGCGAGTATGTAGCTCCAAGAAAGCTCGCACATCTTCGGGGTCAACATCGGAACCTGAACCGTCGTCCTCGGCATGCACCACTCCACCTGATCCAATAGCAGATGACGAACCACCCTCGGTAGATCGTACAGATCCCCCGCCTTGATATGCCCCTTCGACCCTAGGGGATCTCCCCGCCAAAATGGCATCCGCCATAAAAACAGCCCTTATACCTGACCTAGGTGAGGACGCCACTCCCGAAGTAACAACTCTTTTCTTTTCAAGATCAGTGGCGATGGCCTTCCCAAGCTCCACCCTCCTCCTTTTCCTCGTCGGTGATTCATCCCCATTGGAAGGCTCATTCGCGAGGTGGTAAACAGGCCGAGAAGAGATATCATCCCGTACAAAGATTTCATAGGGGGAGCCCCTTATTGGTACAGTTTGAGTACGACCTCCTCGGACAGACTCATCTAAGGTAAATTGCATCCTCGCCGATGCGACAGCCTGGTGAAATGCCGAGACCGGAGCCTTTTTCTTGGAAATTCTATGACCTATCACCACAAAGAGGTTGTATCAATAAATGAGGGTAAACAACCAAAGGTCAGAGCAAAAGGAACACTTACCAGACGAAACATTCTGCCCAAAGTGTTTGAGGAAGGCATGCCAATCTCGAGTCCCTACCACGTAAGGTTATACACGAGCTACCTAATCCTCAATGCCGACGACGGGAAATGGTGCACGTCTCTCAGCCGCACAGGAAAGTCACATGTAAATAAAAATTAGAAAGAACGAAAGTAAACAACAGACGTGCGCTACTAACACCTACAGTTGTGATTCCACTGTTCTGGAAATCCAGCGGGGTCCGATACCAAATGCTCTATTTTGATGAAGAAATATTTGTGCCAAAACTTTCGGCTGGCCCTATCGTCCGTTCTAACCACCAACCCCCTGGTCCCACGGTATCGCAGATGTATCATGGTACCCCTGTGAAAACTCGGGGAAAATAAATGTAAAAGGTGGTGAATGCCAACCTCACACCCAGCCAACTCCGCATACTTCGTCAGCACCAAAAAAATCTTATAAGTATACAGAGACAGCTGTGCGGTCAGACTTCGTAGAATCAACAGAACTCCTCCGCTAGCGGAAGGAGAGAGAGGGTATGATCGATCACAAAAGGATACACGTAAAAAGCACAATATCTCGGTTTGTGGACCTCCACGAGGTCCTCTCTGGCTGGAACCATCTCGACATAAGGAGGAATATTATACGTAGACCGGAGTTCATTTATGTGAGTTGGACTGGTCTCAGAGATCACCGGAATGGGGGAAGGAGCAGGCTCCTTACGGAAATCGTTCCTGAACATAGGTTTTCTTGGGAGTATCTCCTCCACGGTGGGGAAACTATCACCCTCCTCAATCGCTACATCCTCGCTACCAGAAGGAGGGTCCATGGACAACGGAGTGGCGTCGGAAACCTCATCACGTGCACGGTGAATTCGGGGCATCTTGATAACAGAAGGTGTGCAGGTAATCCTAAAATGAGGAACGGTGACTGAACGGAAATATGAGAAGTAGAGCTACGGGAACTGAGCTAAAGAACTGAGAAAGATAATCAAATGGGGGAAATGTATACACAAGGAAGGAAATGGCTAAAAGTTTCTGAAAAAACAAAACATTCACCTATTTATAGGGTTGGATGGCGCGAGAATCGAAGCAGAAGACTGCCAATGGCGCTAAAACCAAAGCGACAAGCAATCAGATGCTGTCTCGGGAATGTGCGTAATGATGACGCGCGTGGGAGTGACATCATATCCTGATAACTACATCAATCAGGATTCCATGGGGCGTGTCGTTTTCTTGGCCTTGACCAAACCGGCGCAATTCAACAGCCAAATTCTCCGACGAAAACGGATGATATCCGCTTATCGAGGACGTTCAGGGCCACGACCTCAACAAGTGGAGGGACTAACTGTATTGGTCCAAATTTGGCAACCACGACAACGGATTAGCAAGACATGGGACGGAGTCACTACAACACAACGACTGACGGTCGTTGTGGCAAAGGACGACGACCAGAGGCGGGCAGCTGAAACAAGATAGTATCGGTAGTTTAAACTTAGAAAAGGAGAGGAAGAATATGCCTTTTGGATATTCTTTACGTAGTACTTTTTAGGGTTTTTTTTTTGGGGAAATGTCCCTTATAAATAGGAGGAGATAGTAAACAAAGAGGGATATCTGCCTTTTTCGGAGAACATCATTGTAAGAGAACAGAGAGAATATACGAAAGAATTGTCTTATTCACTTTATCTAAGCACATGTTGTTTGACCTTTATCCATAAATCTTTAGATTCCACACTCATATCAGCTGCAGACCCTTTCTGTGTCGACAAAAGGAAGAATCATCCAATCACATAATCATTGGGTGACATTTTCTTTTCATTATAACCATTATCGTTTCTTGCATTCATTGCACATTTATGATATTATAGACACTATCATTAAGTTCACCGATTAGCCTTACTAAAGTCTTCTCGTTGTATTAGACTTTCGTTCTATTTGATCTACGATTTATTAAATTCAACTAAGATTCACCCCATTAATTTGTTATCGATTGGTTTAGCAATTATTTTCTCTAACAATTATCATGTTAATTGTGTGTGTCTATATAGATAAACACTCACACACATTGACAGAATCATATTTTCACAAAATATATTTAAAATACAAAGAAATAAACATATAAAAATAAGTCAATGGGAGTGAACATCCACTAATATGTCCGTAAAAGATAAATTTACCTTACATATATAGTAAAATTTTCTAATGGTCCCGAGCTTCGCCCCTACTCAACTCAGACTCACACTCACATATACCAGGGCCTCCAGTAAAACCATTCAACCATCAAAACCTCTATAGACAAGTTCGAGTATGTTAAAATCTACGTACACTCTAATGATTGTAATGAGTATTTTGATTTCCATGTGTGCTTGATAAGTATTTTTCAGAATTAATTGATGATTGTAACTTGTTTGGGCACAATAGTAAAATAACTTAGGCATCAATAATGAGATATACTTCAGCAATTTTTTTTTATATATAGTATCGAGAGATGTGGTGGGATGGATGAGATCCCTCTACCTTAATTAGATGTATTCGGTTCGAGCCTTGGAAATTAATAAGTTCTTGATAGAGACCACTTTCTCTTTAATGAACCTTCCGCAATGCGTATTCGAATTAGTTGGGCCAACGCATACGTAATACCAAATAATTATAATAAAATAATCTATAAATAAGAATTTGGTTGGAAGAGAAAAAGAAAGGCAGACCCAGAGGATTGGCCTGCCTAGAATGGTCAATATTTTGTTTTCAAAACCAAAAATAAAATAATTAAGGATACAATTTCACAACACAATGGAAGTCCAACGAACTGGTAGTGGTCAGCATGTTTAAAATTATGGGTTGTCAATAATGTGTTATGTGGATATATATTACCTATTAATTTATTTTTTGTAAATACCTACTACGTAAACAATGTATTATTTTATTAAACAGATTTGACTTACTATTTTCCACTTGATTTTAGGGCAAAATACATAAGTTGCCACTTGAACTATGAACCAAATTCCTCTTACGCATTTTCTGACGGCGAAAATCATTTTACACACTCAACCTTTTTGAAGTGTGTCTAATACACACCATTTTGAGTCGTGTATTTTATACTCAAAAGAAGCGCGTTAAGCTGTAAAAATTTTGTGTTAATTCTTTCATAGATTTACACGTGTCACAAATTTAATATTTTATCCTAAAAATAATAATTTTAACACCTTTCATTAATTACTCACCGTCCCGCTACCACCAAGCCTCAACCCTATTTCGACGGAACCTTACCTTATACTTTTCCAACCTAGAAGTTGTTTTCCTTGTCTTCTTCCCCAAAATATGGGAACGTTTTCAATAATCTTCCTTATTCTTTTGTTTATGAGCTTATATTTCTTTAAGGTGGTGGTTTTAGATTTTATTGATCGGAGAAGACGGCGGTGAATTAGTGGCCAGTGGTGGTGTAGCAACTTTTTGATGAAATTGTTGACAATTTAATGCAGATCTTGGGGTAATTTATTACAAAACCAACAATAATTTTGATGTCTTTGATGCTCTTTAACTTGAGAAATATAGCTTGTAGCCTTAGCATCAATGATGTACTTTTGTTTGACTCACTGCTAACTCCATTGCAGTCTTTGTCGTATATCTGAAGATCTCTAATTCCTCTCATTTTCTTGAGTTTTTCTATTTTGAATCTCGATATTTCTAGGAATAAAATACACAAGAAGCTAGGAGCTGACCACAATTATATAGAAATAAAAAAGTAATAGTTAGCTTTGGCTTTTGTGTGTTGGTTTGAATTGGAAGCTGATGGTATGTTTTCTTTCTACTGGTCAGCGGCAATGGAGATTATTCATCGGAGAAGAGAAACAGTTGAATGGGGGAACTTATATGGGATATATATATTTTAAGTATTTTATTTATATCTTATTTAAAATGACACGTGTCATAGCCTTATTGGTGCGTGATATTACACATATTTTAGAAAACTGGTCAAGAAAAAAGTGGTGTGTAATAGATACACTTCAGAAAGGTTGAGTGTGTAAAATGATTTTCGCCGTCAAAAAGTGTGTAACAGGGATTTGGTATATAGTTCAGGTGGCAACTTATGTATTTTGCCAATTTCTTTTCCAAATTTCCAGCAGAAGGCAAAAATTGTTTATTTAGGAACCCTTTCCTAGAGGATGTGAAAACTCTGACCATGACTTTTCTTTTCAAGGCAGAATAAAACATTGTTAATGAAGCATTACATTAGCTATTTCTATTTTGTTACACATCTCCTTTCTCAGAAGGTATTCGCAAGTCGTCTTAAATCAAATAACAGCAACATACCTAGTGTATTCCCACATGTGGGGTCTGGGAAGGGTAGTATGTATGCAGACCTTAGTCGTACCTTGTGGAGGTCGAGAGGTTGTTTCCGATAGACCCTNATACAATATAGTCGGCCTAGAATACTCTGTTCATCAAGTCCAATAATGCTGCGTAGGCTATTAGACAAGCAGGACATCACTAGGAACTCGTAATGGCCATATCTCATCCGAAATGCGATATTCAGAACATCCGAGTCCCGAATCTTCAACTGATGATACCCTGACCTCAAGTCAATTTTTGAGAATACCCTAGCACCCTGCAACTGGTCAAACAAATCATCAATGCACGACAACGGGTACTTATTCTTGATGGTAGCGTTGTTCAACTGGTGGTAGACAATGCACATCCGCATTGTCCCATCTTTCTTCTTCACAAATAACACTGGTGCGCCCTAAGGTGAAAACTGGGCCTAACAAACCCCTTTGCAAACAACTCCTCGAGCTTCTCCTTCAACTCCTTCAACTCCTTCGAAGCTATACGGTACGGTGGAATAGATATAGGCTGGGTGCTTGGAGCCAAATCAATACAGAAGTCAATATCATGATCCGGTGGCATGCCAGGAAGATTAGAAGGAAACGCATCAACGAATTCCCGGAATACTAGAACTGAATCAATCGTCGGAGACTCTGCGGTGGTATCCCGAACATAAGCTAGATAAGCCAAACACCCCTTCTCGGCCATATGCCTAGCCTTTAAGAAGGAGATAACCCGACTGGATGTATCAACTGTGGAACCCCTCCACTCTAACTCTGGCAACCCTGGCATCGCCAATGTGATAATCTTGGCATGGAAATAAAGGACGGCGTGGTATGGGGATAACCAATCCATGCCCAGAATGACCTCAAAATCAATCATATCAAGCATTAAGAGATCTGCTCTCGTCTCGAAAACACAGAAGGGTGACCACACATGACCGGTAGACCCGATCCACAACCACAGAATCGCCCACAGGAGTGGACACATGAACATGAGTGCCCAAGGGCTCAGGAGCAATAACCAGAAAATGAGCAAACAGAGATGACACATATGAATAGGTGGACCCTGGGTCAAATAATACCGAAGCATCTCTACCGCAGACGGAAATAATACATGTGATAATGGTATCTGAGGCCAATGCATCTGGTCTGGCCGGAAGAGCATAGAATCTGGCTGGAGCACCAGCTGGCTGGCCTCCACCTGACTGAGCAGTAGCTGGCTGACTTGTCCCTGTCTGGCCTCCACCTCTAGGATGGCCCCTACCAGTCTGCCCTCCACCTCTAGGTGGCGGGGCAACCGGTGCTGAAATCATAGGCTGCTGACCCTGCTGTACTACCTTGCCCCAAAGTCTGGGGCAGTATCTCCTCATATGACCAAGGTCTCAGCACTCAAAATAACCCCGCGGTGCGGCGACCTGCTGCCCCGATGGCTGACCCTGATGGCCTGTAGATCCACTAGAAGAAGCCTGAATAGCCGGTGGCCGGTATGAACTCTCCGGCATAGCACTGGAATACGAATCAGAAGAACCCTGAGGACCTGGATTCCCACCGGAGGAACCCTGAACCGCTGGTGGGCAGTAAGAACTCTCTGCTATGGCACTGAAATAGGGGCGCACCGAAGCACCTCGAGCAGGTGGTGGTGCTGAATATGGGGGCCTGCTGGGCTGTCCCCTCCCAAACTGATCTCTGCCCCTAGTCGGGGCACATCTGAACTCTCCGTAGAATCTAGCCCTCTTATTCTGCTGCATCTGCTCCCTAACCCTCAGACGGTAGCCCTCAATCCTCTGAGCAATCTCTACTACTAACTGATAAGGAGTCCCCCTATCCACCTCTCGGGCCACGTTGGCCCTAATGCCAGAATGCAACCCTGCGACAAACCTCCGCACCCTCTCTGCGTCAGTAGGAAGTATCATCAATGCATGGCGGGATAGCTCAGACAACCTCGCCTCATAATCGGTCACGGACATCTAACCCTGCTCAAGCTGCTCGAACTGATACCGCAGCTCTTCCCTCTCAGAGGGTGGAATATACCTGTCCAGAAATAACTGGGTGAACTGACCCCAAGTGATAGGAGGAGAACCTGCGGGCCTTCCAAGGACATAAGACTATCACCACCTACGAGCCCTGCCCTCTAGCTGAAAAGTGGTAAAGTCCACCCCATGCGACTCCAATATCCTCATGTTGTGCAGTCTGTCCCTGCACCTATCAATGAAATCCTAAGCATCCTCATGGCGCTCACCCCTGAAGATAGGAGGGTGAAGTCTAGTCCATCTATCCAATAGCTTCTGCAGGTCACCATGCGCAGCTGGTTTGGGCTCGGGCACCACTGCAGCAACTGGCTGAGCCCCATCCGCGGGTAGTGCACCCGGAGTCTGATACACTACAGCTGCATGACCATGAGCCTGGGAAGTAGGGGTCTGTGCTCCCCCTCCTACCTGTTATGTAGCTGGATCCGCTGGAAATAACCCAGCCTGAGTCATGGTGTCCATGAACCGTAGCATGCGGCCCATGACCTCCTAAAAACCCGGTGCCGTCATGAAGTCCGCCGGGGTAGGCTCAGCTGCGGGCACCTCGCCCTGCTCCTCAATAGTAGGATCTCCCGTTGGATACGCTGGTGGTGCTACAGGGACAGCTTTGGGACGCCCTCGCCCCCTACCTCGGGCCAGTGCCCTCCCCCGGCCTCTTCCTCGGCCTCTAGCAACGGGGGGAGCAGCGCCTCCCGGGTCGGGAATATTTGCCGTGCGAGTCCTCACCATCTGTGAGAGAATAGAAGGAAGAAATTTAGTGTACCATCCAGTGCACGATAGGAAATGAATAAAGAGTAGTTTCCTAATACCCTATAGCCTCTCGAAGATAAATACAGACGTCTCCGTATCGATCCGCAAGACTCTATTAGGTTTGCCCATGACTCGTGAGACCTACTTGAACCTAGTGCTCTGATACCATGTTGTCACGACCCAATTTCACCTCAGGTCGTGATGGCGCCCAACACTGTTGTCAACCAAGCCAACGCGAAATTCTTAGTGAGTTCTTATTTTTTACTTACCGAAAACAGTTACAACACTTGTCTTAATTTACGCAATTTAAAACATATGATAATAAGCAATATTCAGTAATAGTTATACAACCCAAAAAAAGAACTGTCTACTAAGTGTGTGCCAAGACCTGGTGTCACAAGCTATGGGCAACTAGTAGAATATACAAAATAATAGATCTATCCTACTGTCTGAAACAGAATAGACAGCCAAAAATAAGAGAAACTCCATCAGCTGCTGATCGGCACAGGAAGAGAAAGCAGCTCACCGTGGAAGTCTCGGACTAAGATCAGTGATGCGCACCGGTCTGATAGCCAGATGTACCTGCCTCAGAGCCTGTACAATTAAGTACAGAAGCGTAGTATGAGTACATAAATAATATGTACCCAGTAAGTATCTCGTCTAATCTCAAAGAAGTAGAGACGAGAGGTCGACTTGATACCTACTAAGGTCAAATAATATGATACGATGTTATGCTAAGCATGAAGGTCACAATTATATAACAGTTGCAATAAGAATTTCTAAGTCATGACATTATAATATCACGGTTAACCAATTACAATTCGAACCATTTAACAGGCAAGTCATCTATAATAATTCACATAGATATCATGCGCACATTATGCCGAGGTCGACGGCCCGATCCAACAGAAAAGAAACTGTGCAATGCCAGAAGGTCTAATGGCGCGAACCATAGATGCATCTATTTCTACCGAGGCAATCGGCCCGATCCTCAAATAACAATTATCAACAGGAACATAGAAGAAGGCGCATTTATACTTAATTAAACTCATACAAGTGTTCAACGGTATATATGTTCACTTATATTCATTTCCAATTCTCTAGCATATCTCAAAGGATTAAATTAGCACGAAGACATATAACACTTACAAATATAGCATGATACGAGTCCTAAACTACCCGAACACTTAACATGATAGTAGCTACGCACGGTCTCTCGTCACCTAGTGCGTACGTAGCCCCCGCATTTAGTGGCAAATTACACAATTATTACTCCTATGGGGACAATTCCCTCTTACAAGGTAAGAAAGGAGACTCACCTCGCTCCAAAGTGCACTTCCAATACCAAGAACGAGCCCGAACTCTCAATTTGGAGCCGAACGATCCAAAACTAGTTAAATAGGGTAAGAACTAGTCCATATAAGCTTACAAGATCTCATTCTAACTATTAAAGCAATTTCTCAACCTCAAACACAAGTTTCCTAAAATCCGCCCTCGGGCCCACGTGCCCGGATTCCGAAATTTTTCGAACAGAGTTGTTCTTTGTAACTTAAGGATCAATAATATACGATTTCTACTTCGTTTCATAACCAATGTCGTGGAAAAATCTAAGTTTTATCAAAACCCTAGGTTTTGCTCTAACCCCATGATTTTACCCTTATCTTAGTGTGTTATTCTACCTAAGACACAAGTATTAAACTAGGAATAGGTAGGATAAACTTACCTCAAATGATAGGTAGAAGTCTTCTCTCAAAAGCTCCCAAAGTCGCCCAATGGAGGAGTGAAAAATGGCAAAAATCACTTGGAACCCGTATTAAATGAAGCTCACTGCTTTAGCGAATTCCGCATTTGCGGTCAGGGGATCGCATCTGCGGTCCCGCTTTTGCGAGAGGGAGGCCACATCTGCGGAATTGGCCAAGCGGGCTGGGACCGCTTCTGCGGTCTTGAAGCCGCTTCTGCGCAGCCGCTTCTGAGGCTAATGAGCCGCTTTTGCGGTTTGGCTTGGCCAGTCCTGTGCCGCATCTACGATGGGTTGAGCGCACCTTCGATCTCGCACCTGCGGCTGACCAACCGCAGGTGCGGTTATGAAAGCAACTGGAGCTTCAGCGCTTCTCAAATTGTAACGACCCGGCCGGTCAGTTTTAGAATTTACGCCCCGATCCCCTACTAACTACTTTCCCCGAGTCTATTTCTGCTATTTTGATTTGCCGGGACGTTCGATTTTGAGTTTCGAAGAGTTTTGGGACACTTAGTCCCTAAATGAGAGCTTAAGTGTTTGAAAGTTGACCACGGTCAGAACACTGTGAAGACAGCCTCGGATGGAAATCCGATGGTTCCGTTAGCTCCGTTAGGTGATTTCGGGTTTAGGGGCATGGTCGGATTGTGTTTTGGAGGTCCACAGCTAATTTAGGCTTGAAATGCCGAAAGGTCGAATTTTGAAGTTTCCCGTTCGATAGTGAGATTTTGATCCGAGGGTCGAAACGGAATTCTGAGAGTTACAGTAGTTCCGTTATGCCCTTTGGGACGTTTCTGAAAATTTTTAGGTCATTCGGACGAGGTTGGATAGACTTTTTGATCGAAAGCGCATTTTGAGAAATTTGGAGTTCTTAGGCTTGAATCCATGGTTAATTTGAGGTTTCGATGTTGTTTTAGGTGTTTTAAGGATAGACTTGTTGGTGCCTTTGGTTGAGGTCCCGGGGGCCTCGGGACGATTTCGGATGGTTGACGGGAATTAGAAGATGTTGCAGCTGCTGTATTTTTTTTGCTGCTTCTGGTATTTTTGCATCTGCGGTAGGGAGACCGCAGATGCGGCTAAGCGGGCCGCAGAAGCGGAATTTGGGAATTCCTCAGGAACCGCAGATGCAGTGAGTTTTTCGCAGAAGCGCAACCGCTCCTGCGGAGAGTTTCGCAGATGCGGAATCCGACATTTAAATGGAAGTCGCAGATGCGACGTAGTTTCCGTAGAAGCGGGACCGCAAATGCGGGAATCGCTGGGCAGAACCTATAATTAGTTGCCTTTGCGAAATTGAGCCATTCTTTCACCATTTTCATCCAGGTTTGAAGCTTTTGAGAGAGATGTTTGAGGAAAACAAAGGGGAATCGCTTGGAGGTAACGTCCTTGACTTCATAACTCATTTTTATGTGATTAAAGACCTAATTAGTGATGAGAAATTTGGGAAAAATGGGCAATTAGGGCTTGAGTTTAAGAGGCCATTAAATGAGGATTTGAGGGGTCATTTGGACTCCGATTTCAGTTTTCTTGTTATGTTTAGACTCGTGAGAGTACGAGATTTTCTGAAAATGTAAATTTTATCTGATTCCGAGACGTGGGTCTGAGGGGCGTTTTGGTCATTTTTGCCTAATTTTGCGTATTAGCTTAGAATTTAATTATAGAATCAGTTACTTGAAGTGTTATTTACATTATGAAACTTAATTGAATAGATTTGAGCCATTTGGAGTCGGATACTCGTGGCAAAGGCATGGTTTCAGGTTGACTTGCACTTGTTCGAGGTAAGTGGCTTGTCTAACCTTGTGTGGGGGACCTTTCCCCTTAGGATTGATACTGTGGTAATTGAAATGCCTCATACGTGAGGTGACGAGTGCGTACTTGTGCTAATTGTTGGAAATCCGGTTTTTCATTAAAAATAGCCTTGAATTGTGTTCTTCCGTTTCTTGCTTACACTGTTTGGAAACTAAACCTGCTGTTGCCTAGAGAAACATGTCTACTTGACTAAATTGCTCTATATTCCTTAACTGTCTTAATTGTATTACATGAACCATGCTAGGTTAGGATTACCTGCTTCACTTTGATATGAAATTGATTGGATTGAATTCTTGTTGTTGCTACGTATTTACTTTGGGACTACGTGACGATATCCCGGGAGCTCCCCTGCATGTTTACTTTGGGACTACGGAACGGTATTTCGGGAGATCCCCCTGCACTTTTACTTTGGGACTACGGGACGGTATCCCGGGAGCTCCCCTGTATGTTTACTTTGGGACTACGGAATTGCATTCCGGGAGATCCCCCTGCACATTTATGAGTTGGACTACGGGACTGCACCCGGGAGATCCACTGGATATGACATTTATATTTGGGGACTATAGGATGGTATCCTGGGAGATCCCCGGTTGTTATCTTGGAGCTGAGCTGTATCCTCTTACTGTGTTTTACTTGCCTCTGTGATAGTTATTGTTGTCCTTTATATCTTGTGTTACTTATTTACACTGTTTATTTCACACTGTTAAACCTTATATCTTATTTAACCTCAGTAGGGCCCTGACCTTCCTCGTCAATACCCAACCGAGGTTAGGCTTAGCACTTACTGAGTACCGCTATGGTGTACTCATACCCTTTCTGTGCATGTTTTTCATGTGCAGATCCAGGTACCTCTACTCAGGCTTTCCATTCTTGAGGCGAGGCGATTCTACGGGACTTCGAGGTATCGCGTCCGCTGACCGAGGAGTCTCTTTCTATTCCTTCATCTAGTACTTAGCCCTTCTGTACTTTATGTTCTTGATTAGATATTCCGGAGATTAGAGCTATGTAGTATTTTCTCAGCTTGTGGATCCGTGAGTTTTCGGGTTTTGGGATAGTGTATCAGATTTTTGAAAAGTTGTGTGGATATGCCGAGCAGCATTTAAATACTATTTCTTTCAGTTATTCGGCTTTTAATTATTTGTTCCGCAAGATTAGTTTGTTTTCCGCATTTGTTAGGCTTACCTAGTCGTAGAGATTAGGTGCCGTCAGGATAGTTCACGGAGGGCGAACTGGGGTCGTGACAAGTTGGTATCAGAGCTCTAGGTTCATAGGAGTCATGGATCACAAGCCGGTTTATTAGAGTCTCGCTGATTGGTACGGAGACATCTGTACTTATCTACGAGAGGCTATGTAACTGTTAGGAAAAATTTCACTTCATTTGAGTTCCTTATCGTGCGAGATTTTCGATATCCCAATTCTAAACTTCTGTCTTTCTATTCTCTCACAGATGGTGATGACACGTGCTACTCGAGATGACCAGGCACCCGTGCCCCCTACTAGAGCCGTTAGAGGCCGGGGCCGGGGTAGAGGCCGAGGACACGCTCGTGGTGCAACCAGAGCACCCGCGCGAGCTGCTGCCGAGGTACCACCAGCAGTACCAGCCGGGGCCCAGACACTTGATACGTCTGCCACTACTACTCCAGCACTCTAGGAAACGTTGGCACAGTTTATGAGCATGTACACCACTTTGGCTCAGGCAGGGTTGCTTCCCCTTGCTGCAGCCATATCCCAGACCGGGGGAGGAGCACAGACTCCCACCGCCGCACTCCTGAGCAGTGAGTGCATGTTGATCAGGTCCCAGAGATTATTCCTGCGCCGCCTGCAGTGCCAGTTCAACCAGAGGACAGGGCAGCAGCTTCAGAGGATGAGCAGCGGAGACTTGAGAGGTTCAAGAAATATGATCCTCCTGTATTCAGTGGGTTAGCATCAGAGGATGCCTTGGGATTTCTGGAGGAGTGCTACCGTATTCTCCTTACTATGGGCATATCAGGATCGAGCGGGGTTTCCTTCACTACTTTCCAGCTTCGAGGAGCCGCCTATCAGTGGTGGCGTGCTTATGAGTTAGACAGTCCGGATGAGGCAGCTTCCCTGACTTGGGCTCAGTTTTTAGATATGTTCACGAGGGAGTATTTCCCCTAGAGTCTTAGGGACGCCTGGCGCGCGGAGTTTGAGTATTTGCGCCAGGGTACTATGACTGTCTCGGAGTATGCTGTCCGTTACATCAACTTGGCTAGACATGCACCAGCATTGGTTTCTACGGTTCGCGAGAAGGTTCGCCGGTTCATTGAGGGGCTTATTCCCAGCATCAGATCTAGTATGGCTCGTGAGTTAGAGATGGATATATCTTATCAGCAGGTGGTGAGCGTTGCTAGGAGGATTGAGGGTATGCATGCTAGGGACAGAGAGGAGAGGGAGGCCAAGAGGTCTCGAGAGTCGGGCCATTATTCTGGTGCTCGTGCCCCAGCTGCAGGTCGTCATGGTAGGGGTCATATGGGTCGCCCCGTTCATTCAGCTCTTCCAGCAGCCAGTGAAACTCCAGCTCCACCTAGGCCTCAGGAGCCTTATTATGCACCTCCAGTCTCTAGTGTGCCTCCTGCACGGGGTGCTTCTAGTGGCCAGTCCAGCAGACCTGGCCCGAGCCAGTACAGCCGCCACGTCCTCCCAGAGCTTGTTTTGAGTGTGGTGACACACGCCATGTGGTGAGGGATTGCCCCATACTCAGGAGGGGTGCACCTCCGCAGACTCCTCTGCCACAGCAAGCCCCGCAGAGCTCTCAAGCTATGGTCCCAGCACCAGTTGCCACTCCACCGGCCTAACCAGCCAGAGGTGGAGGTTGGGGAGGTAGAGGTCGCCCTCGAGGGGGAGGCCAAGCCAGATATTATGCTCTTCCAGCCCGTACTGAGGCTGTCGCCTCCGATTTTGTCATCACAGGTACTATCTTGGTCTGTCACAGAGATGCATTGGTTCTATTCGATCCCGGCTCCACTTATTCTTATGTGTCTCCTTATTTTGCCCCACATTTGGGTGTACCTCGGGATTCTTTGAGTTCCCCAGTTTATGTTTCTACTCCTGTGGGAGATTCTCTTGTTGTGGACCGCATTTACCGGTCATGTTTGGTTATTCTTGGTGGTTTTGAGACTAGAGCCGACTTATTATTGCTCAGCATGGTTGATTTTGATATTGTCTTGGACATGGACTGGTTGTCGCCCCATTATGCTATTCTTAATTGTCACGCCAAAACCGTGACACTAGCCATGCCAGGTGTACCGCGTATTGAGTGAAGGGGTGCTTTAGGTCACACTCCCAGTAGAGTTATTTCTTTCCTTAAGGCTCAGCGTATGGTTGAGAAAGGTTGTGATGCGTACTTAGCTTATGTGATAGATGACATTATGGATACTCCTTCTGTTGATTCAGTCCCAGTAGTACGGGATTTCCCTGATGTGTTTCCAGCTGATCTTTCGGGCATGCCACCCGACAGAGACATTGATTTTTGCATTGATGTGTTGCCGGGCACTCAGCCCATTTCTATCCCTCCGTACCGTATGGCTCCTCCTGAGTTGAAGGAGTTGAAGGAGCAATTGCAGGAATTACTTGATAAGGGTTTCATTCGGCCCAGTGTATCACCTTGGGGTGCTCCTGTATTATTTGTAAAGAAGAAGGATGGTTATATGCATATGTGTATTAATTACCGCCAGTTAAATAAGGTGACAGTGAAGAACCGCTATCCTTTGCCTCGTATTGATGACCTGTTTGACCAGTTACAGGGTGCTTGTGTGTTTTCTAAGATTGACTTGCATTCAGGCTATCATCAGTTGAAGATTCGGGAGCCAGATACCCCGAAGACTGCCTTCAGGACTCGGTATGGTCATTACGAGTTCCTTGTTATGTCATTTGGGCTGACTAATGCCCCAGCAGCCTTCATGCATCTGATGCACAGTGTTTTCTGGCCATATCTTGATTCATTCGTGATCGTTTTTATTGATGACATTCTGGTATATTCCCAAAGTCGGGAAGATCATGATCAGCACCTGAGGACAATGCTCCAGACCTTGAGAGAGAAGCAGTTGTACGCTAAGTTCTCAAAATGTGAGTTTTGGTTGGGTTCCGTGGCGTTCTTCGGTCATGTGGTCTCGAGAGAGGGTATTCAGGTGGATCTGAAGAAAGTGGAGGCCGTGTAGAGTTGGCCCAGACCATCCTCAGCTACAGAGATCCGTAGTTTTCTTGGCTTGGCGGGTTATTACCGTCGATTTGTTCAGGGGTTTTCATCAATTGCAGCACCTATGACCAGACTGACCCAGAAGGGTGCTCCGTTCCAGTGGACGGAAGAGTGCGAGGAGAGCTTTCAGAAGCTCAAGACAGACCTGATTACAGCCCCAGTTTTGATATTGCCTACCGGTTCGGGGTCTTATACTGTCTATTGTGATGCCTCGAGAGTTGGCCTTGGAGCGGTATTGATGCATGACGGTAGGGTGATTGCCTACACGTCCAGACAGTTGAAGATACATGAGAAGAATTATCCTGTCCATGATCTTGAGTTAGCTGCCATAGTTCATGCCTTGAAGATCTAGCGTCATTACTTGTACGGTGTGCCTTGTGAGATATATACTGATCACTGAAGTTTGCAGCATATGTTCAAGCAGAAGGACCTTAATTTGCGTCAGAGGAGATGGCTAGTGCTGCTGAAGGATTATGACATCACTATCTTGCATCACTTGGGCAAGGCCAATGTGGTGGCAGATGCTTTGAGCCGCCGGGCAGAGAGTTTAGGGAGTTTGGCTTATCTACCAGCAGCAGAGAGGCCTATGGCGATGGATGTTCAGGCCTTAGCTAGCCAGTTTGTGAGATTGGATCTTTCGGAGCCCAGTCGGGTTCTAGCTTGTGTGGTCTCTCGGTCTTCCTTGTTTGATCGTATCCGGGAGCGTCAGTTTGATGACCCTCATTTGCTTGTCCTCAAGGACAAAGTGTTGCATGGCGATGCTCGAGATGTGACTATTGGTGCTGACGGAGTACTGAGGATGCAGGGTCGAGTTTGTGTACCCAATGTTGATGGGCTTCGAGAGTTGATTCTAGAGGAGGCCCATAGTTCGCGGTATTCCATTCATCCGGGTGCCGCGAAGATGTACCAGGATTTGAGGCAGCACTACTGGTGGAGGCGGATTAAGAAGGATACAGTTGGGTTTGTAGCTCGGTGCCTTAATTGTCAGCAGGTTGAAGTATGAGCACCAGAGACCGGGTGGATTGCTTCAGCAGATAGAGATTCCGGAGTGGAAGTGGGAGCGGATCACCATGGACTTCGTATCTGGGCTCCCACGGACTTTGAAGAAGTTCGATGCCATTTGGGTTATTATAGATTGGCTGACCAAGTCCGCGTATTTCATCCCTGTGTGTACTACCTATTCCTCTGAGCGGTTGGAGGAGATTTATATCCGGGAGATTGTCCGTCTGCATGGTATTCTAGTTTCCATCATTTCAGACAGAGGTACTCAGTTCACATCGCGGTTCTGGAGAGCCGTACAGCAGGAGTTGGGTACTCGGGTGGAGTTGAGCACAACATTTCACCCTCAGACAGACGGACAGTCCGAGCGCACTATTCAGATTCTTGAGGATATGCTCCGTGTGTGCGTTATTGAGTTTGGAGGTTCTTGGGATCAGTTCTTGCCATTGGCGGAGTTTGCCTACAACAACAGCTATCAGTCCAGCATTCGGATGGCACCGTACGAGGCCTTATATGGTAGGCGATGTAGATCTCCGGTGGGTCGGTTCGAGCTAGGTGAGGCTATATTATTGGGCACAGACTTGGTTCAGGATGCTTTGGAGAGAGTCAAGGTGATTCAGGATAGACTCCGTACAGCCCAGTCCAAACAGAAGAGTTACGCGGACCGAAATGTTCGTGATGTTTCCTATATGGTTGGAGAGCGGGTTCTGCTTAGGGTTTCGCCTATGAAGGGCTTTATGAGATTTGGGAAAAAGGGGAAGTTGAGCCCGAGGTTTGTAGGCCCTTTTGAGATATTGAGGCGTGTTGGGGAGGTTGCTTACGAGCTTGCCTTGCCTCCCAGCTTGGCAGGAGTTCATCCGGTATTTCATGTTTCGATGCTCCGAAGGTACCACGGTGATCCGTCGCACGTGTTAGATTTCAGCTCAGTCTAGTTGGAAAAGGATCTATCTTATGTTGAGGAGCCAGTGGCAATATTGGACAGGCAGGTTAGGAAGCTGAGGTCAAAGAACATTGCATCAGTGAAGGTTCGGTGGCGGGGTCAGCCGGTCAAGGAGGCGACCTGGGAGACCGAGCAGGATATGCGCAACCTGTACCCTCATCTTTTCACTACTTCAGGTATGTCTTTGTGCTCGTTCGAGGACGAACGAATGTTTAAGTGTGGGAGGATGTAACGACCCGGCCGGTCGTTCTTAGAATTTACACCCCGATCCCCTACTAACTGCTTTCCCCCAGTCTATTTATGCTATTTTGATTTGCCGGGACGTTCGACTTTGAGTTTCGGAGAGTTTAGAGACTCTTAGTCCCTAAATGAGAGCTTAAGTGTTGGAAAGTTGACCGCAGTCGGAACAGTGTGAAGACGGTCTCGGAATGGAAATTCGATGGTTCCGTTAGCTCCGTTAGGTGATTTCGGGTTTAAGGGCGTGGTCGGATTGTGTTTTGGAGGTCCGTAGCTAATTTAGGATTGAAATGCCGAAAGGTCGAATTTTGAAGTTTCCGGTTTGATAGTGAGATTTTGATCCGACGGTCGGAACAGAATTCCGAGAGTTACAGTAGTTCCGTTATGCCCTTTGGGACGTGTGTGCAAAATTTCAGGTCATTCAGACGAGGTTGGATAGACTTTTTTGATCGAAAGCATATTTTGAGAAATTTGGAGTTCTTAAGCTTGAATCCATGGTTAATTTGAGGTTTCGATGTTGTTTTAGGTGTTTTAAGGATTGGTACAAGTTTGGGGAGTAGTATTAGACTTGTTGGTGCCTTTGGTTGAGGTCCCGGGGGCCTCGGGACGATTTCGGATGGTTGACGGGAAATTAGAAGATGTTGCACTGCTGTATTTTTTTTGCTGCTTTTGGTATTTTCGCATCTGCGGTAGGGGGACCGCAGATGCGGCGCCACAGAAGCGGCTAAGGGGGCCGCAGAAGCTGAATTTGGGAATTCCTCAGGAACCGCAGATGCGGTGAGTTTTTTACAGAAGCGCAACCGCTCCTGCGGTTAGAGTTCCGCAGATGCGGAATCCGGCATTTAAATAAAAGTCGCAGATGCGACGTAGTTTCTACAGAAGCGGGACCGCAGATGCAGTCCCAGGGCCACAAATGCGGGAATCGCTTGGCAGAACTTATAATTTGTTGCCTTTGCGAAATTGAGCCATTCTTTCACCATTTTCATCCGGTTTGAAGCTTTTGAGAGACATTTTTGAGGAAAACAAAGGGGAATCGCTTGGAGGTAACGTCCTCGACTTCATAACTCAATTTTATGTGATTAAAGACCTAATTAGTGATGAGAAATTTGGGAAAAATAGGCAATTAGGGCTTGAGTTTAAGAGGCCTTTAAATGAGGATTTGAGGGGTCATTTGGACTCAGATTTCAGTGTTCTTGTTATGTTCAGACTCGTGAGAGTACGAGGTTTCTAAAAATGTAAATTTTATCCGATTCCGAGACGTGGGCCTGAGGGGCGTTTTGGTCATTTTTGCCTAATTTTGCATATTAGCTTAGAATTTAATTATAGAATCAATTACTTGAAGTGTTATTTACATTATGAAACTTAATTGAATAGATTTGGGCCATTTGGAATCGGATACTCGTGGCAAAGGCGTGGTTTTGGGTTGACTTGCACTTGTTTGAGGTAAGTGGCTTGTCTAACCTTGTGTGGGGGACCTTTCCCCTTAGGATTGATATCGTGGTAATTGAAATGCCTCGTACGTGAGGTGACGAGCGCGTACTTGTGCTAATTGTTGGAAATTCGGTTTTTCATTAAAAATAGCCTTGAATTGTGTTCTTCCTTTTCTTGCTTACACTGTTTGGAAACTAAACCTGCTGTAGCCTAGAGAAACATGTCTACTTGACTAAATTGCTCTATATGCCTTAACTGCCTTAATTGTATTACGTGAACCATGCTAGGTTAGGATTACCTGCTTCACTTTGATATGAAATTGATTGGGTGTAATTCTTGTTGTTGCTGCGTATTTACTTTGGGACTACGGGACGGTATCCCGGGAGCTCTCCTGTATGTTTACTTTGGGACTTGTTTTTATTGGAGAACACCCTCGCTCCATGAACCTGGTAAAATAAATCATCGATACGAGGCAACGGATACTTGTTTTTATTGTGATCTTGTTCAACTGCTTGTAATCAATGTACATCCTCATAGTGTCATCCTTCTTCTTCACAAAAAGGACAGGCGCACCCCACGACGACACACTAGGCCGAATGAACCCCTTATAAAGGAGTTTCTGAAGCTGCTCCTTCAACTCCTTTAACTCCATTGATGCCATACGATATGGAGGAATAGAAATGGGCTGACTGCCCGGCACCAAATCAATATCCCTGTCCGGTGGCATGCCCGACAGGTTTGCTGGAAACACATCGGGAAAATCCCTCACTACTGGAACAGAATCAATGGTAGGAGTCTCTGCACTGACATCCCTCACAAAGGCTAAGTATGAAATACAACCTTTCCCAACCATCCGCTGGGCCTTCAAGAACGAAATCACCCTACTGGGGACAAAATCAGTCGAACCTCGCCACTCAATCTGTGGCACACCCAGCATGGCCAACGTCACTGTCTTAGCATGACAGTCCAGAATAGCACAACATGGGGATAACCAATCCATGCCCAAAATCACATCAAAATCCACCATACAATGTAACAGAAGGCCTACTCGGGTCTCCAAACCCCTAATAGTCACCACACATGACCGATATACGCGGTCTAGAACAACAGTGTCGCCCACCGGAGTAGATACACGAACAGATGAAATAAGAGACTCATGGGGCATATAAAAATAACGAGCAAAATATGATGACACATAGGAATAAGTGGAGCCAGGATCAAATAACACAGAGGCATCTCTGTGGCAGACTGAGACAATACCTGTAATCATAGCATCTGAAGCAATAACATCAGCTCTAGCTAGAAGTGCATAGAAACGGGCCTGACCGCTACTTGATCGACCTTCCCCTCTAGGGCGACCCCTAGCTGACTGTCCTCCACCCCTAGCTGGTTGGGCGGGTGGTGAAGTAACTAGTGCCGAAGTCGAGGGCTGACTCCTCTGCTGAGATGAACCCCCAAGACGACGAGGACACTGCCTCCACATATGCCCCAACTCCCCACACTCATAACAACTCCCTGGTGCTGGAAACGGGGACTGAAGGGAACCCCTAGCACCGAGATGACTAGCTGAAGAACCTGGCATAGAAGAGCCCTGAACTGATGGATCATGGGACGAAGTCTGGGCAGGAAGGGCACTGAGTGAGGAATGACCCTGATGAGAATTGTGAGAACCATGGCCCGATGATGCCCTACGATAACCTGGGCGAGCAGACTGAGCATGCCTGAATAGGCGGCCTCTGCCATGCTGCAACTGGCCCCCATGATGAGTACCACTGAATCCACCCTGACCACGAGGCCTCTTAGCCTCCCTCAAAAACCTCTCCTGACCACGAACCATCTCAATCTGTCGCACTATGTCCACAACCTCATCGAAGGTAGCACCTAACACTTTTTCTTTGGTCATAAGCAACCGAAGTTGAGAACCGAGGCCATCTATAAACCTCCCGGTCCTCTCTCGATCTGTGGGAACCAACCAGACCACATGACGAGCTAACTCGGAGAACCGCATCTCATACTGTGGTACAGATCTATCACCCTGATGAAGCTGCTCGAACTGCCTGCGCAGCTCCTCTCGGCGAGACTTAGGTACAAACTTCTCCAGGAAGAGAATGGAGAACTGCTGCCAAGAAAGGGGCGTTGCGTCAGCTGGCCTACGCCTCTCGTAAGCCTCCCACCATCTAAGTGCAGCCCCTGAAAATTGGAAAGTAGTGAACCAGACCCCACTGGTCTCCAAAATACCCGCAGTTCGAAGCATCCTCTGACACTTGTTCAAGAAACCCTGGGCATCCACGCCCTCTGCACCACCGAAAGTCGGAGGCTGAAATCTCCCAAACCTCTCCAATCTGCGCTGCTCGTCCTCTGGCATAACCGGAGCTACATAGCCCTGAGCAGCTGCAACCGGTGCTAGAGGTGCCCCCGGTGTCTGAAGTCCCTGCACGACCTACTCAGGTGTGCGAGCGATGGGAGTCTGAGTGCCTCCCTCGGCCTGAGAAGTAGTTGCGGCCAAAGTAACTGAGATCGCCTGAGCTACGCTAGTGCACACTGATAGAATCTGGGCGAGGGCCTCCTAAAGGCCTGGAATCACAATAGGCACAGCTAGTGCCTGAGCTGGTGCTGCTGGAGCATCCATAACTGGGACTTGATCCTGAATAGGGGCTGCTGGTGGATCTGCAAGTGCTGCCCTAGCTGCTGTGCGGGCTACACCTCTGCCCCTATCACGACCTCAACCGCGTCCTCGGCCTCTAGTGGCCCCAGCTGGTGGTACTGGTGGTCGTCCATCCTGACCAATAGCGCGTGTCCTCACCATCTGTGAGAGAATAGAACAGAAGTTTAGTACTAGGATCAACAGATTCGCACGACAGGAATTCAAGAATATGAAGTTTTCCTAAAGGTTCTGCAGCCTCCCGAGGATAAATACAGACGTCACCGTACCGATCTGCGAGACTCTACTAAACCTGCTCATGACTCGTGAGACCTATGTAACCTAGGCTCTAATACCAACTTGTCACGATCCTAAAACGGACTCGATCGTGATGGCGCCTATCGTGAAACTAGGCCAGCTGACACAAACTCCAAAACCAACGAGACATTTATAATAAGTCATTTTAAGTCATTAATTACCTAAAATCCCATAATATAAGTTAAAATAAACAGTACGGAAACATAACACAGCCCGGTATCGGGTTTTCACCAGTCATGAGCAACTACAACTCATCTCGGAATAAGAAAGGACAACATAGTCGGAAAACAAATGCTAATACAAAGCTGAATAAGATAGGAAGGAGAAGCACTGGGCTGCGAACGCCAAGCAGCTACCTAGTCAACTCCGGAGGCTAATCAGCACTCGCTATCACGACCCGGGACTCCTGGATCTGCACACAAGGTGCAGGGAGTAATGTGAGTACGCCAACTCAGTAAGTAATAAAAGTAAAGGCAGCTGAGCAGTAAGAAAACACGTAAACCATGTCATAATACTACAACAAAACAGTATAAGTCCAGAACAATGCAGTAAAGCAATAAAACTCGGAAAAACAACTCAGTTCAGTAAAACCTTTTAAAACATCTTTCAATAGTTCCAAAAGAGCGATGAAAACAGTGAGTAAAAGGATAGAAATGTAAAAAGCCCCTTGGGCAAAACAAGTACCATAAATCGCCCCTCAGGCATAACATCAGCAGAACCAGCCCCTCGGGCTGCCTCACGATCACTCGTAATCAGCCCCTCGGGCAACAACATGAAACAACAACAGCCCCGAGGGAAATATCACATCACACACACTGGGTACCCGCGCTCACTGGCGGGGTTCAGACTCCGGAGGGGCTCCTAAAGCCTAAGCGCTAACATAAGCCATCTCGTGGCATCACAAATCAGGCCCTCGGCCTCTCATATATCATAAATCAGTACAACCTGCTGCGGCGCACAGCCCAATCCTATGGTATCCTCACAACACAGGTCCTCGGCCTCACTCAGTCAGAACTCACTCAAGCCCCTCAGGCTAACAGTAAAATAGGTACTCGGCTCAAAATATCATTTATAAAATCAAAAGGAGTAGATAAAATCCGAGTTATGAAATCAGTGAAAGCATAGCATGACTTAGTGTAAATATTATGAAAACAGTAAGGAAACAATAGTAAAAAGCCCCTAAGGGTCCAAACAGTCGGCACAAGGCCCAAACACGGCATTCAGCCCCAAACATAGTATAATAATATCAAACAGTTTCTAATTAAATACGCGACTTAATAGCCGTGCAGAATGGACCAAGTCACAATCCGCAGCGGTGCATGACCCCACGCTCGTCATCTAGCGTGTGCGTCACCTCAAAGTAGTACAAAGATGTGAAATTCGGGGTTTCATACCCTTAGGACAATATTTACAATCATTACTTACCTCAATCCGGTCCAAACTCTAGCCCGCGATGCCTTTGCCTCTCAAATCGGCCCTCAACCCGCCTCGAATCTATCCAAAATCAGAATCATAACATCAAAATAGGCTAAAGGAACAAAGCCCACGCAAAAATAATCAAATTACATCGAAAATCCCAAAATTGGCCAAACCCGGCCCCCGGCCCAGGTCTCGAATTTCGATAAAAATTATCTCACTAGAATCCTTATCCTCCCACGAGTCTATACATATCAAGAACATCAAAATTTGACCCCAAATGACCCCTCAAATTCCCAATTTACACTCTCCAATATCAAGCCCTAATTCCCCAAATTTAACCCTTATTTTACATTAATTTCAAGCCTAAGCAGTGAAATAATTCCATAGAATCGAGTATTGAGTTCAAAAATCTTAACTCCACGTGTTTCCCTTTGATTGCCTCTTTAATCTCTCTCAAAAAGCTTCAAACCCGGCCAACAATGGTGAGAAATGGCCTAAAATTTGCGAAGATCGCTATTTAAACATTCTGCCCAGGGATTTAAATTCCTTAATCGCGATCGCGGAAAGAACCCCGCGATCGCGAAGAACAACTTTGCTGGCTCCTGAAATAACTCTACGCGAACGCGTCCCTCTACACGCGAACGCGATGCTCTGCCCCTCACTCCTACGCGATCGCGGACCACTGACCGCGTTCGTGATGAACAAATGCGTGGCCCCAACTTTAGTCCACTTAAACTTACGCGAACGCGACTTTACCCACGCGTTCGCGATGCTTTACCTGAAAAACTCCCACAATCGCAGCCCCAAATACGCAAATGCGAAGAAAACAACCTGGACTGCATCTACAACTGCTCTACGCGATCGCGAGCCTCCTTACGCGATCGTGAAGAAGAAATTTCTGCAACAGAACTGAAGGAAAATCTGCAACTTTTCAAAATAAAAATTTGATTCGTTTAACCACCCGAAACCCACCCGAGGCCCTCGCGACCTCAACCAAATATGACAACGCATCCCATAACATTATTCAAACTTGTTCCAACCTTCGGAACGCTCACAACAACATCAAATCATCATCGGATTCAAGCCTAAGAGATTCCAAAACTTCCGAATTCCGCTTTGGATTAAAAAGTCTATCAAACCTCATCCGAATGACCTAAAATTTTGCACACATGTCCCAAATGGCACAACGGACCTACTCAAACTTCCGAAATTCCATTCCGACCCCTATATCAAAATTTTCACTACCAATCGGAAGACGCCAAAATTCCAATTTTGCCAATTCAAGCCTAAATCTACCCCGGACCTCCAAAATACATTTCGATCACGCTCCTAACTCCCAAATCACCTCACGAAGTTATCCGAATCATAAAAACTAAATTTCGAGATCGTTTACTCACAAGTCAACTTCCGGTTGACTTTTCCAACTAAAAGGCCAACTTAAGAGACTAAGTGTCTCATTTCTCCACAAAACCACTTCGAACCAAAACTAACCAACACGATGCGATAAAATACAGCTGAACAACACATAAAGAAGCAGAAATGGGGGAAACGGAGCGGTAACTCTTGAAACGACCGGCCGGGTCATTACATCTTCCTACCTACCTAAGCAATAATTATAGTTTGAGAAGGTTTAGTAAAGTTAAAATAGGTTTTCTAAATGAGAAAAAAAGAAGAGAGGAAAATTAAAGACACAAGCTTTTCAATCTTTTTCCTGCATCAACTTGGATTCTTTTTTAAATGAGGCCCAAGCTTTTCACGCAAAATCATTTGTGCTTTTAACACATTTGATGTTGGCCAAAATTATTAAAGACACTAGTCAATATAAAATAATATATATATATATATATACATATAAAAAATATTTTGGATATTATTTTAAGAGGAGGTTATACCGTGGAAAAATCCCAAATCATTGGGCTTGGATCACCCTCTCACATGCGTGNTATATATATATATATATATATAAAGTATTTTGGATATTATTTTGAGAGGTGGTTATACCATGGAAAAATCCCAAATCATTGGGCTTGGATCGCTCTATCACATGCATGGAAATTCCATCAGGAAGCCAATTTTAAGCATGTAAAATGTATCCACAATTTACAATGTATTTAAAGATTAGCTAATTTTGTAAAAACTTCAAGACACAACGTCCTAGAGTTTAAACCTCAAAGCTTAAACTTCAGGAAATCGTGTCATAAAGTTCGAAAATTGTGTCCAGAAGTTCGAACCTTATGTCCTGAATTTTAAATTAGTAGTTCATAAATTCAGAAAACTTAGTCCTGAATTTCAAATTAGCAGCTAAAAAATTCAGGATACTTAGTCCTAAGTTCGGGTGAATTGGTTAATTTTTAAATACTTGTGGATATATTTTAAATAGCAAGCTTAAAAGTGGCTATTACTGCACTTCACTGCATCTACTTCCTGGACTAACTGGCCACCATTTTCTCTCACAGACGCTCTTCCTCAAGCCCATATGTTTTCATATCCTTCCCACAATCAACCATAGTAATAATATACCATTTTTCGTCCTTTAATTAAGAAATAGCTATTATCATGAAGTTTTATCAATAGTTTTAGCACGGGCTTGTCACTTTCAGTCTTGTAATTGAAAAATAGCTATTGTCATGACTATTGGTGAAAAATCCATGATATTTTCATGAATTTTCACCTGTAAAATTTGAACTCCATGACATCGGCTTTGTTTCAACTACATGGGTTGAAACGTGGGTATTTGTAAATTTTGAGGAGAAGTTACATAATATATCCATTGTAAAACTCACTTTCTAAATATATCTAAGTTTTAAAATTACATCGAATATCCCAAAAATATTACACACTATCTCCAATTCTTTTCATATATTCTGAACATATCATAATATTCTACTTCGGAATACAATTCGAACCTAACTTACCACAATATTCTAATGAACAGTATAATATCCAAACAAAATATACCACATTATTGTAATAAAGAATACAATATTCAAAAAAAATATGTATAATTCTAATTTGAAATACATTATTGAAATTAAACATCCACAATATTCTAACTTGGAGTACAGTATCGTAACAGAGCATACCATAATATTCTAATTTATAATATAGTATTCAAACCAAACATATTATAATATTCTAATTTGGAATACACAGTATTCTATTTTAGAATACAGTAGGTATACATGGTAACATAAATTTATAAAGTAGGTATACAAAATAAAATAAATATTTAAGAAATTGGATGAGTTTTTTTCTGAGTTCGGGGGTTAATCCCGTTCCCGGGTATACCTTTCTCTCGGGCATGTATTCGATCAGTATGACCTGCTCCAGCTCCTCGACTGTCGACTTGGTTGCATCGGTCGGACTCTTCGGGAACGACGAAGGTTCGAGGAGTAAGGAAATCCTATTCTTCATCCTCGATTACCTGTTGCTCCGATTCCGTCAAGGTGGGGACGGTGATTGCTATTTAGCCGCCTGCTTACCTTTGGTGCTCGATTTCTCCGAGGTCAAAGGCTCTGGTATCGACACCACTTCCTCGGCTGCAAATATCTCCTTTGCAGCATGTTGCTCTCCGTAAACTATTTTTACTCCCTCCTCTATTGGGAACTTCATCATCTGTTGAAGAGTTAAAGGTACTACCCTCATGTTGTGTATCCATGGTCTTCCAAGGAGTGTATTGTACCTCATGCCGCCTTTGATGACATGGAATTTTGTATCTTGTATGGTCCCGGCTACATTCACTGGTAGAATAATTTCTCCCTTTGTTGTTTCGCTTGCCATGTTGAAGCCATTTAGGACCCGAGATGCAGGTACAATCTAATCTTGTAGGCCGATCTACTCTACGACCCTCGATCTGATTATATTTGCTGAACTACCTGGATCCACTAGAACACGTTTAACTTGAATTTTATTTAAAATTATAGAAATTACCAGGGCGTCATTGTGTGGCTGAGATATGCCCTCTGCTTCCTCGTCGTAGAATGATACGGCGTCCTCGAGCACATAGCTCCGAGTTCGTTTTTCTCTTGTGATCGATACCTTGGTGCGTTTGAACACTGGTCCTTGCGGGATGTCGACACCGCCAATGATCATGAGGATTACATGTTGTGGTTCTTCCTGTTCATTTTTTCTTGCATCTCTCTCTCTCTGAAGTGGTTTTTAGCTCGATCACTGAGAAATTCTCGAAGGTGACCCTCATTGAACAGCCGAGATACCTCCTCCCTTAGCTATCTGCAATCTTCGGTTCTATGACCATGTGTGCCATGATACTTACACATCAAGTTCGGATTCCTTTGAGAAGAATCGGTTTGTATAGGCCTGGGCCACTTGGTGTCTTTGACTCTTCCAATAGCTGACACAATCCATGATGCGTCTATGCTGAAATTATACTCTGACAATCGAGGTGCCTTTGTGGGGTTGGTATGCTTATCGAACCCGTTCTTACTCATGAGTCCTCGAGAACTTTGGCCTCGATCGTTTCTCCAATCATTTCGAGGGGCACTATGACCCGGGTCGTTATTTCTCCGATCGACATATGGCAGATACTGTCCCTTGTACTATTTTGATTCCCTGTCTGCATCCCTCGAGGGCTTGGCTGCGAATCTGTTAGGATGAACTGAACCCGAGGGGGCTCCCAACTGGTCGTCCTCGACCCTGATTTTTGATTGGTAACGGTTGTGCACATCTGACCATGTCACATCTGGATATTCGATCAAGTTCTGCTTTAACCGGCGAGATGCAATCGAACTCCATTCGTTCAAACCCTGCATAAAGGCCTGTATTGCGCAGTCATCGGAGACCGGTGATAATTCCATTATTTCCATCTGAAACCTAGAAACGAACTCCCTTAACATCTCGTCGTCCTTTGTTTTATCTTGAAGACGTCCGATTTCCTCGTAGCCACCTTTATGGCCCCGGCGTGTGCTTTCATGAAGGCGTCTGCTAACATAGCAAACGAATCAATAGAGTTAGGAGGCAAGTTGTGATACCAAATCGTAGCTCCTTTCCACAATGTTTCTCCAAACTTTTTCAATAAGATCGATTCGATCTCATCGTCATTCAAATCATTTCCTTTGATCCCGCAAGTCTATGAAGTAATATGCTCATTAGGTTCGGTTGTCCCGTTATATTTGGGTATATCGGGCATGCGAAATCTCTTTAGGGATGGGCATCGGAACCGCGCTCTGAGGGAATGGTTTTTGTATAAACTTTTTGGCGTCTAAACCTTTCAAAACTGGAGGTGCCCCCGGTATCTAGTCTACACGGGAGTTATAAGTTTCCACCTTCTTATCATTGTACTCAATCTTCTTTTTTTCGGACTCGATCCTCTTAGTGAGCTCTTCGAGCATTCTCATAATTGTGGGGTCAGTCCTCGAGCCGCTTCCATCCGGCCTTTCCAGCACCGGTTCAGTACGTCGAGTGTTTACTGGTTTGGCTGTATTTGGAGTTTTATTCTGACTCTGAAGTTGAGCGATGGCGATTTGCTGAGCTTGCAACATCTCGAATATCACTTGGAGGCTGACTCCCCCATCTCCTATTCCTGGTGCTCCTTGGCCCCCTGATCGGGCTTCCCTCCGTATTTCCCTTCGGGGTCCACGCCTAGATCTGCATTTAGAGCAATGTGCGAACTAACACCAACTGGTTCCACATTTGGCACCTCCCCTGGGTTTATCGGTGGTACACCGACCCCTGTATTGCTGTTTTTTCCAAGACCTTCGTTGTCATAAACAAGTGTGTAGCTAGACATGTTTTAGCCTGAGAATCAAAATATCTTGACAAGAAAATGTGTAAAGATAACGCGTGTAATGAGAATCAGTAAAGAAATAATCACTATTATCTTTAGCCCTACGGTGGGCGTCAAACTGTTTACCTCGAAAATACGAGTAACAATTAAATTTAATTTGTGGTTATAAAGATATGTGATTTAGTTCAATACCAATTAATAATCAAGAAATATGACGTAGAAATGAAATAAATAAGTGAATAGAACCAATGTTACTCAGCAATGGTGACCTCGAGCTTAGTGACCTCGAGATGAACTAAGAGCAATAAAGTAAGAACAATTAATCTAAAGGACAATTCTGACGAACAGTAAGAGAGAAATGTAGGATAGTATATTCTTGCCAATAATGAGATGATGTTACAAATGATTGGGGTCCCCCATATATAATAGGGGAACCCTAAATAAGGTATATTTCTATTTACATTAAGGAATATTCTTGATACAGCTGTCTAACCGCCTAGTACGGAATCGTATAATCCTATTCCGGAATTTGCGACATGATCTTGGGGACGTGGCAGGAATCTAGCTCATTCTGTTACAAATCCACAACGGTACAATTTCGGGGTCGAGGATACTTAACTTCGGTATTCCTTGCACTCCTATCTTCAGGCATTGCATTCCGTCCTCGAGCTCGAGTCTAGTCTGTCGACCTCGAACTCGAGCTTACTTGAACTCGGACCTAAGGCGATCCCTCGAGCCTGGGAAATGGGCGTGCCTAATTTCGACTGTATACAACTACTACATGTACAACATGAAATCTTACAAGTGGGGTCTGGGAGGGTAGTATATACGCATACCTTACTCTTATCTTGTGAAGTAAAGAGATTGTTTCAGATAAACGCTTGTTACATTGCACTACTACACGTAGAGAAGAATATGATTAAGAAAATATACAAAAATGTCACACTTAGAACTCAAACTTGTGAGTTAAAGTAATTGAAGATTGCACTACATCTTTATCAAATTCTGACTGCACCACTACCTTATCAAATTCTCCAAAAACAAAAAATACAACAATTAATGCAACCCGAGAGAGGCTTGTTATTGGGGAATCCTTAATACTTCTCACTAAGCCAATGGGGGCTAAATCTCGTAATATATATATATAGGCTTCTTTAATCCTAATTTATATGTGATTACGGTTCGACTGAACCCAGTAGTTTTTGTCCAAACTCTATATTTGTATTAAGAAATTTAATATATATGTATAAAAGTTAAATTTAGAACCAATTACTAACGGCTGATATTGCTATCCTAAAATTTAGAATCCATCAAATTCAAATTCTGGCTCCACATCTGTCTAGAATTCTGTATTTCTGTTTAGCCATTTAGGAAACTAAGCAAAAGTGAACTAACCGAAGAGTTTAATCCTAATTAATGTGTGATTCTATTTAGCCATTTAGTGAAGTGGAAAAAAGGAAGAAAACTAAAAGAAAACTATTCTAATTAGCCACATAGGAGAAGTGCAAAAAGTAAATTAAAAGAAGGCATTTCAACTAATATTGGGATTTTTATATTTTCCTTCCACTCCAAATTCACCCAGGTGTCTTCTAGATCGGTGAATAGGTTAAGCATATTTTCTTTTGCTCGTGTTACGTACTAGTAAATAAACCATTCAACCATCAACCTCTATAGACAAGTTGGAGTATGTTAAAATCTACGTACACTCTAATCATTATAATGAGTATTTTGATTTCGGAAAAGGGCCTAAAATGCCCCTTTACTATATGAAATAGGACATGCTAGCCCTTCTTTAAAAGTTGGTCTCTATTCTGCCCTTGCCGTCAACAAATGGGCTCGTATATGCCCTCCATCACTTACAGAAGATTCATAAAGCCACGTGGAATATATGTGAGGGCAAGTTAGACCTAGTTCGAATTGTATAAGGGCATATATGAGTCAGTTGTAATAGCCATTTCTCAAATACTTCACAACTCCATATCAGTTTACTTAGACACCTATTTGACAACACCAAACTAATTATCATAGCAAATAACCTTAGTCATAGACACAACAAATGAACGACAAAGGCTTCATTAAATCCTAGTAGCTAAAAGAGGTCGAATCATAACAAAAGATAACAAAAGACAATGTCAGAATGTTTTAGTAGCTCAAAGGGATCGAATAGGAGGTGTCGTTACGGACTTACTGCCAATTATTTCATGGAATGGACACTTTTAAATGCTGGGAGAAGGTTTTTCAAGTGTCCGAAGCATGAGGTAAGTAAATTTTTTGATGGGTTCTTTTAATTATTCCAATTTGCTTGTAAGTTTGTTTTATTTATTTTTGGTTTTTAGGATAAAAATATTCCTATTGGGAATGGCAAGATGAAGAGCTTCCTCCTAGAGTTTCAAATCTCATACGTAGTTTAAAGAAGGAAAAGGAAGCTCTAATATGTGAAAGAAATGCTCTCCAAAGGAAAATTTGATCTTGAGAATGTTATGATGCTCGTCGATCATGAGGAATAGAAGCCTTGAAATTGGAAAGAAATATTCTAATGAAGAAAGTGACCGACTTAGAGTACTCAGTTGTGCTTAATGCTAAATTTCGGAAGAAGATGTGGATTTTCATGTGTGTGAATATTTGGATGTCTTGTTATGCTCTTTGGATCAACGGGAAATGATATGTAATGTTAGTGTTACTGTGGCTTAATTGTTGTCTTTTATTATGTAATGAAGCTTTATGTTTTTGTACAAGGATTTAATGAAGCCATTGCCGTTCTTTTGTTGTGTCTATGACTAAGGTTATTTGCTATAATAATTAGTTTGGTGTTGTCAAATAGGTGTCTAAGTAAACTGATATGGAGTTGTGAAGTGTTTGAGAAATGGCTATTACAACTGACTCATATATGCCCCTGTACAATTCGAAGTAGGTCTAACTTGCCCTCACATATATTCCACGTGGCTTTATGAGTCTCCCGTTAGTGATGGAGGGCATATATGAGCCCATTTGTTGACGGCAAGGGAAGAATAGAGACCAACTTTTAACGGAGGGCTAGCCCGTCCTATTTCATATAGTAAAAGGGTATTTTAGGCCCTTTTCCGTTTTGATTTTCATGTGTGCATGATAAGTATTCCACAGAATAAATTGATGATTGTAACTTGTTTGGGCACAATAATAAAATAACTTAGGCATCAATAATGAGATATACTTCAGCAATTTTTTTTTTATATATAGAATCGAGAGATGTGGTGGGATGGATGAGATCCCTCTACCCTCAATTAGATGTATTCGGTTCGAGCCTTGGAAATCGATAAATTCTTGATAGGGACCGCTTTCTCTTTAATGAACCTTCCGCAATGCGTATCTGAATTAGTCGAGCCAACGTATACGTAATACCAAATGATTATAATAAAATAATATATAAATAAGAATTTGGTTGGAAGAAAAAAAGAAAGGCAGACCCAGAGGATTGGCCTGCCAGAAAATAATAATTAAGGATACCTTTTTACAACACAATTGAAGTCCCACGAACTGATAGTGGTCAGCATGTTTAAAATTTTGGGTTGTCAAAAATGTGTTATTATGTGGACATATATACATATTACCTGTTAATTTATTTTATATATGTACCTACTACGTAAACAATGTTTAATTTTATTAAGCAGATTTGACTTACTATTTTCCACTTGATTTTAGTGGTGAGCAATTATCACAAATTTATATATAAGCTTACCTTGGTCAGCTCTTTCAAGAACAAAAAAACCTTTTAATTTATCATCAACAAACTTATGCTCTTTGCTTCACAATTTTCACTCATTTTTATTGTTTTTCCACAAGACAAATTAGATTGTCTCTCTTGACCTCTTTGCTTAACAATTCCTTCCATTTATTTTTGTGATATTAGCTTTATGTTTGTGTTTGGCTTTTAAAAACAAGATGCCACATCAAGAAGTACTAGCTGGACTCACAATTTGAGTTAAAGATTGCATCAGAGACAAAACAAAAGTTTTAAGGTATAGTGCTCTCTCTAGATTGAATTTCTTGCTTTTTGTTTAAGATAGTCTTGGCTTGATAGATAAATTGCATAGTAATAGCGCGGGTTAGCCATTTTTCGGCCATACTGAAGCGGGCCTATGTTAGGAATAGAGGGGTCATCGGACCTCGTTAACTTCGGCAAAAATTCTAGATATTATTTCTTCTTTGTCTACTTTTGCAACACTACGTAGGCGGATGCAGCTTATATGTTGTAGGTTCAGTTGAACCCAATATTTCTGACATGAATCACATATATGTGAAACTTCACTAAAACTTCTAACAAATATTGAACTCTAAACACATAATTTCAAAAGTACAATTAACACAGTGCTAAGAAAAATTAAAGATCAGACCTATCGAGTTTAAATCTTGGATCTGCCTATGTACTAACTGCTAGTTTCTTGATTAATCCTAGGGGAAATTTGGAGATTTTGTGACCAAAATGGAAGCAAATGAAGCAGGGGAATCATTTTTCACAACAAAACTATTTGGTCAAGAAACCAAGAGAACATGTGAAAGAATTTGGAGATGCTTAAAGAAAGACAAAGTCACAAGCATTGGTATATATGGAGTTAAAGGAGTTGGAAAAACAACCTTAGCCAAGCTCATCAATCATCTTCTCCAACAAAAAACTCAATCCCAAGTTTTTTGGATAAACATTTCTCAAGAATCCAACATCAGGGAATTGCAAAATTATATTGCTGCAGCCATTGAATTGGATCTTTTAGAGGAAGTAGATGAAGAGAAGAGGGCCATCGCGTTACACGAATCGTTCAAAGGGAAAAAGGATTTTATTCTAATATTGGATGATGTATTAGAAGATATACCTTTAAAGATGTTAGGAAATCCTTTAAAAGTTGAAGGGGGAAGGTTGATAGTAACAAGTTGTTTGCTCGAAACGTGTCGAAAAATGGGATGTCAAAGCAAATTTGGAGTGAAAAAACTAGAAGAAGGGGAATCTTGGAGCTTGTTTATAGAAAAACTTGGAATTGAGAAAGTAGTAATTCCTCAAGAAGTAGAAGGAATGGCTAGGTCTGTGGTAAATAATTGTGGTGGCCTTCCACTTAGGATCATTACAATAGCTAAAAGCCTAAAAGGGTTGGAATTGGATGGTGTTAATCAATGGAAAAAGGCCTTGGAAAATATTATTCAAGAATCTTTAAAAGGGGAAAACAATGATATTATACGAATGTTGCTATATAGTTTTAATTGTTTGAAAGAACAGAACTTACAACAATGTTTCTTGTATTGTTGTTTGTATCCAGAAGATGAGAAAATTCCAAAGGATCAATTGATAAATAGGTTCATTTTAGAGGGGCTAATCGCTACAAAGGAGACTCGCGAGGCAGAGTTTGAGGAGGGATATGAGATATTGAGCAGATTGGAAAGTGTTTGTTTGTTGGAAAGTGCCATAGACAACAAAGATAATCAATGTGTGAAAATGCACAATTTGATTAGAGACATGGCAATGAGGATCACAAATGAAAATCCCATGTTTATGGTAAAAGCTGGAGTTCAACTCAATTATGCACCAAAGGAAGATGAATGGCTGGAAAATTTGGACAAGGTATTGTTAAAATTATATAGACTTCAACTTATATTTAGAGAGATAAATTGTACGTTATTTGTTGTTATTAAAAGGTTTTAACCGGGAGGTCACGGGTTTGAGTCGTGGAAACAGCCTTTTGCAGAAATGTAGGGTAATGCTGCGTACAATAGACCCTTGTGGTCTAGCCCTTCCCTGGATCCTGGGCATAGCAGAAGCTTAGTGCACCAAGCTACCCTTTTTGTGCCTCAATTAAAAGTAATTTGTGAAGGTTAAAGTTGAATCGGCCTAAGACTCCTCATAAAGTATGTGCTTTTATGTAAATAACGAAACACTGCACAATTATAAGTTGGGTTATGGTCTCCAAATCAGACGTATGATTATGAGTTCATTCGCCTTGGTTTGAAAGATCAATAACTGCATGACCGAATAATTTTATTAATACCCATGGATTCGGGTACGCTTCTGGATTTAGTTTATATTCTTAATGTTATATGATAGATCTTAAGGAAAGTAATATCCGTCGTCTAATATTTAGTTCCTAACAGGTATCTCTAATGAGGAACAAGATAGCTGAAATTCCAGCAGGAACATCAGCTAAGTGTCCTAAGCTAACAACCTTAATGTTGCAGCAGAATTATCACTTATGGAAAATTCCAGATTCTTTCTTCGAGCACATGAAGGTGTTACGTGTTCTTGATTTAAGTCACACTTGCATTGAGAAGTTGCCTGATTCTATATCCGACTTGGAAAATCTCACTGCTCTCTTGCTTGCATTTTGTTGGAATCTAAGGTCAATGCCAACTTTGGAAAAACTCGAGGCGTTACAGGAATTGGATTTGAGTGGCACCGGGATTCAAACTCTGCCTGAAGCCCTTGAGACTTTGTTCAACCTCAAATGCCTGAATTTGCATGCAATGCGTTGGCTCGAGAAAATACCAATAGGGATATTGCCCCAACTCTCCACTCTCCAACGCTTAGTGTTATCGCATCACATAGACGTAGAAGGGGAGGAACTCGAGGAGCTAAAAGAGTTGGAAGAATTTCAAGGTAGGTTCTCTAATGTTCAATACTTCAACCAATTCATTAAAGCTCAAGAAAATGAGGGATGCCTTAGGTTTTATAGAATTTTAGTAGGTCAACATGATGGTTTAGGACCAATGACACAAATCCAATTCAATCATAACAGATTTTTCGACAAATTAGTCAAGTGTTATGGACTTGGAAAAAAAGATGAAGTGTTATTGCTTCCACAGGACATCGAGCACTTGAAAATTGAGAGCTGCAATAACTTCAGTGGCTGTCTTTCAGATTGTTTGCCGTGTCTTTATGATTCTAAAGATTTAAAGTACTTGAAAGTTCGTTGGTGCAACAAACTAGAGTACCTTATGAGGGTAGAAAAGGGACAAGAATCCGTCTTATTTCACTCTCTCGAGCATCTTGATCTCCTCGAATTGCATAGTTACATTGGCATTTTTGATGAGTGGGAAACAAGTTTAAGAGATTCAGTTTCACTAGCTGGTATCTTTTCTTGCCTTAGAATGATACGAATCGAGAGATGTCACAGTATCAAGAAGCTATTTCCAATTGGTTTATGCTCAAACATGCAAAATCTTGAGAGAATATATGTACTCTCTTGTAGTCAAATAGAGGAAATAATTGCAGATGAAAATGATGGAATCGTCGTCCTTCCTAAATTGACAAGAATATACTTGTGGTCTTTGCCTGAACTGAAAAGCATATGCAATGGAAAAATGGTTTGCAATTCAATCAATAAAGTGTCAATAAAGGAATGTGGTAAGTTAAGGCAATTGCCTTTCTTTACTTCCCCTGAAGAGGAAGATGAGAAATTTACCATTCCTTCAACTCTAAAAGAAATTGCTATACATTCAAGTGATAAAGAATGGTGGGAATCTTTAGAATGGGATAATCCAAACACCAGAAATGAGCTTCAGCACTTTGTTAACTATTGGTAAGAGTTGTGTTCTTGATTGAAGCTAAGGTATTCAGACAACTCAATAAAAGAACCTTTCATGAATATCTTTAGTGTATGAGCTACTTTTGTTTAGTACTTACAGCTACTGCTTATTTAAGGAGACAAAAATTGACTGCTTCAGTTACAGCGGCTGAATATAGAAGAAAACCTATGTGCTTTCGAGATGGTCTGCCGCACCTATAAGTTATTCTGTTGGATTAACTTTGGACCTGTATGTATTCACTGCAACTTCTGATTGTGCTCCTTTTATTATTTACTCTCTACCCCTTTTATTTTTTGCCCTTCTGGTCCATAAGTCCAAGGTAAAGTATGATGAATTAATTAATGCAAATGAGCAAAGAAAATGTCAGAAAAAATAGACAAGAATAAAGATTACTCGTAATGATCTTCGTCATTCAAATAAATATCTTTCAAATTATTAAATCCTTTTCGATTTTTACAAATGTTACAACTTCACAATAATTTTGTCCTAGGCTTCTCATTAGGTTACATGTTTCGGATACCTAGCATATGCTACGTGAGCCATATCCGCAAGTAGCAATTGCTGCATAGAATGTGGTGGGCGATGCAATATTACCAAGTCTTCTTTCTGCGTTCTTCCCAACTTCGCCAAATGATCAGCACAATTATTTCCTTGTCTCAGAGTATGGATTAGAGTAATTCCAAGTTTGGATATGAGATTCCTGCATTCTTCCATCAGAACACGATCGGGTTGACTTTCAGTGACATTATCCGCCACGGTTAGCAACATTAAGGCATCGCTTGAGTCGGTTTCGATAAGAACCTTCTTCAAGTTGTAGTTTTTTGCTAGAGTCAGCCCGCCATGTATGGCCCACAACTCCGGTGTGATACTTGATGTCGCTTTCACGCTAAGTCGGCCATAGAATCCACCTATCCATCTTCCTTTGTCATCTCGTGCAATACCTCCGAACCCTGCTAGTCCTGAATTAGGCATAAAACTACCATCTGTATTAATCTTAATATATCCCTGAGGAGGAAAAGACCAACTTATGTAGATAGGTGCATCGCGCTGTTTGATTGATGATTGTACGTGACAAACTCGAGCAGTGTTTTCGATAAAAGGAAAATGAATGCTTTGTTCGTGAGAATAAGGCAAGTGAATTGCCATGGCTATTCACACACTTAATTATCGGACTTCGGCTACTAATACTTTGATGGAAATGAAAACTAGAAAGGAAAGCAAAATCAGTTTAGAGAAGCTTTGGTAGATTAAATGAATAGAAAGTAGGTTATTTATAGTTACTAATTTAACATAAACCTAGTTGGACTAGGATTTTTCCTATTTTTTCCTAATCCTAGTTTTAGAAGGTTTAGGAAAGTGAAAATAGGTTTTCTAAATGAGAAAAAAAATAAAGAAAAGAACTAAAGTGATCGTTTAGAATATTATTTTGGTTCGTAAAAAATCCCTTTCCTAAACTAACTTGGACTGGTTATAAGACCCATGGCCAGTTGTAGGCTGCCTGAAAGCATTCTATTCCAAATCCGAACTAACCGAAGGATTCTATATATACAGCCATTTAAGAGAGAAAAGAAAAAGGGGAGGAAACTAAAAGAAGATTTTTCCAACCAAATATCTGTACACTAAGCTTTTACCCTTTAAGTGCATATAATCAGCTAGAGCTTCAATTCCAGATGGAGTTAATCTAAGTGTCTCTGAATAACTAATCACTCACAATATTATAATCTGGGCAGTTTGATTAATATTGAATAATCACGTAATATTAAAAATAAATTAATTGAAGTCAAAGAACTCTGTATTGTGAAAGGCATTATTTGAAAAAATGATTTTAATACTCATCATAGTCCTTGCCATCATACTGTAATTACTAATTTATGGTTCACTAATGCAGCCGTTCTACTAATTATTAATACTTGAAACCAAATATATTGGACCTATATGTAGGACTGTTTATCTAAGAAAAAGTCTTAAAATGGCTTGAATTAGGTTCAATTTTTTTGTATAAAAAGTCTACTTATTCAATGTTTTGCATAACAGTAGGGCTAGCTTCAATTTAGTAAACAAGATAGTATGCAGTATATTGAGTAACAAAATCATACAACTTTCGTGCTTATTGATACACCTCCTAAAAGTAGGCATCAAACAATTACTTACAAATACAGATAAATCACAGCACGACGATTCTGACCAAGTTAACTCTTAAAACTTGTAAGTTACTCCACATGTATAAACTACTAAGATTTTTCCATGATTCCAAACAAATAAATCACTTTGGTGATAACCATTTATTAATCATAAATTCTTAACTCATGTATGATATTATCTCAGGTGTATAAAGTATTTAAGAATTTTCAATGATTCCAAATAAGTGAATCACCTTAGTGATAACTATTATTTAGCCCCTTAGTGCAAAAAGGAAACTAAAATAAGGCATTTAAACTAATATTGGGATTTTGATATTTCCCCTGCACTCCAAAAGTACCCAGGTTTCTTCTAGATTGGTGAATAAGTTAAGCATGCTTTCTTTTCCCCGTGTTACGTACTAGTAAATAAATATATTTACTAATTCTCATTTATTAATTTTTAGAATAATCGATAGGGTTCACTTATTGTCTTTATTACCTTATTTTTACTATATTCCAATGCTTGTAATGAGTATTTTGATTTTCTTGTGTGCTTGATAAGTATTCTACATAATTAATTGATGATTGACGTAACCGCTTTGGGCACAATAGTAAATAACTTAAGCATCAATAATGAGATATACTTCAGAAATTTTTTCTTTAATCGCCCATTTGATTTAGTTGAAAGACAAATTTGTAGGGCAAATAAACCATGAACAAGAACTGAATAAACAATAATTCAGAAATTAAATTCACTACTTTTTATTCTTAAAAAAACTAAAATAAATGAAATGTCATATTGTTTAAGTTTGCGTTGGTGGAGGTCTTATACAACTTGCATGCAATATATGTATATTTCAGATAATGAACTGTTAAGATTAATTATATGTTCTACTAGTTTATACGATTAGTGTATTGATATAAGTCTAGTTAGAGTTAGTTAGTGGCCGAGTATAGACAACTGTCAGTTAGTGTTTAGTTAGTTAGGCTCTACCTTTATACACTTGTATATAGTGGGAGGAGTTCCATTGATTTTCAGAGATTTTTGAACGGAATAGAAATTCCTTTTCTTCCAGAATGTTCATCTACTTGTCTTCCTCTTCTCTCCTCATTGAATAACTTCGAGCTTATGGAGCTAAGCTTCCGCCATTGTTGCTGGTGCATTCTTAGCTCAGCTAAGGAAGAACTACTATTTCACTAGGGGAATTTTGATATGGTATCAGAGCAAGGTGAGAAGTTGAATCTAGTTTCATCATCCTCGTTTTTTGTTTTGATCATGTGTATGAAAACTTTGATCTCATCGATTTCAATAAATTTCTCTTAGAATTCTCTGTCAGAATTCTAGATCTAAAGTTGGAACCTTGTGCTGGTTGATTAGTTGAATTTTACACCTTGTAAGAAATGGCTACTGACGGAGATGATGAACAGTCTACACCGACGATGGCTGAATCTCCTAATCAGTCAATTGTTGACACTACCAGTCCTTTTTACATGCATCCCTCTGATAATCCGGGAATAGCCCTAGTTCCTGTTCCATTTGATGGATTTGGTTATCGCTCATCGAGAAGAGGTGTGATGAGAGCCCTATCGGTGATTAATAAACTAGGTTTCATCAATGGTGACTGCAAAACGCCAGATCTAGACTGCTCAAGCTATCGATTGTGGGAGAGATGTGATAATATGGTGACTTCATGGATTTTGAATTCCTTGGCGAAGGAGATCGCAGAAAGTGTCTAGTATGTGACAGATGCAATCGAGTTGTGGAAAGAGCTTGAAGATCGATATGATCAAACAAATGGAACAAAGCTCTACCAAGTTCAAATTAAAGGAGATTAACGACTTGTCTCAAAGAGCTCTTGATATTACTGGTTACTCTACAAAAATGAAAAAGTTGTGGGAAGAACTTAATACTCTAATTGCTAAATCTCATTGCACCTGCAATTGCACATGTGGAGCGAGGGAAAGTATGCACAAAGCAGAACAGGATAGAAGGTTAGTACAGTTCCTTATGGGACTGAATGAGACCTACACTGTGGTTCGAGGAAGTATCCTCATGATGAATCCTCTTCCCACAATTGCACATGCCTTCTCATTGCTAATTCAAGAGGAAACACAGAGAGAAATTAAACCTCATAACCACTTAGTGCTTGAATCATCAGCCCTAAATATCAACACAAGCAGGATAACATCATTCAAGACAAATTATTTACCTAATAACTCTCGAACTATAGAAACAGACCCTTCTGTGATTACTGCAAAAGGCCAGGACACATGAGAGAGAAGTGTTATAAACTTCATGGTTATCCTCAAGGCTTTGATCAAAATCAGAATCCAAATCTAAGTCACAATCAAGCTTCCAGTTTCATTCAAAATCCAAGACAAAACTATAACTATGGGATTAATTCTGGTGTGGACCAAAGTACCAGGTTCAATAGGGGAAATAGAGAAATGGCTAATGCACATGTAGCAGCCACAGATATGGTGTACTCACCATACTGGTGATGAGAACTGCAGTGCTCAAAATGTCAGTCTCACAAAGGAAGAATGCAGTCACTTGTGAATGTACTACAGCAATTCCAATCAGGAGGAGGGAGAGACAGCTCAGACAATGTCAACACTTCATCAGTAAACTTTGCAGGTATCATAGCTTGCACCTCCTCTATTGATTTTGGGAATCTCTCATGTGAATCTTTTAAAAACAAGACTGATTTATGGATTATAGATTCAGGGGCATCAAATAACATGACCTTTAATAGATCCTTATTAACCAATATAGTAATGGTACTTTATCCTCTACTTGTCATTCTCCCAAATTGCTACAAAGTGAAGGTGACTTAGATTGGTAATGTTGTACTTACTCCTAAGATCACTCTTGTTGGCCCAAGTAAAGGTGAAGTTTTGAAGACTGACAAAGGAACTCAGACATGGACCAGTTCCATCTTGTGAAGCACAGTTATGACCAACGCAAACACGTGAGATGCACGTGAAGGAGATAAACCTAAAATATCAAAAATGTTATCTCCTGATCATGATCGAAAAGGTTGCATATTGGAAAAGGAGAAAGACGTCTTACACAAAGAGAACACGGTTTAGGAAAAGGATAGAGTTAGAGTATGAGATCAACTAGAACTCTTCCACCATGGAAGAGTAGCGTCTGTATCCTAGTCAATCTCTAATTTCTAATTCCTTAAATATTAGTGTTGTTCTCTTTTATGGGTAATGCGCATAAGTAGACGTTAAACGTGAATTGAGAGCAAAATAGCAAGGCAATTTTGCAAGCAATTTATGTGTGATTCAAGCGTACAATCCTGAAGCTACTTGAAATAGATAGAAGAACCAGTTCCAAGAGTCTATCTTTTAGTCTAGTTCAATTATAGTAGGTGATTTTACATTGTACCTTTCAGCTTATTTAGAAGCAATTGTATTAGGTACTTAGAGTTAACTTGAAGTTGTCGCAACAGTTGAGGCTGTGTGCCACAACAGGATCAGAGTTAATTCTAGGTTTACAAAAGAGTTTTTGTAAATGCAGTTTTTGGCTCAGTGATTTTAGTGGAGAGTTTGGGAAAATCCTACTGGAAGGTAGGTCGTGGTTTTTTCACCTTTTGATCCAGGTGTTTTCCACGTAAAATATCTGTGTTCTTTATTTTTTGTAGTTATTATTCTGCGACAGTAGTAGTTGGAACACATGGAAGAACCAAGCCCTTCTATAATCAAGTTAAGCGAAAATTGGGTACCACACAAATCACCCCCCTCTTGTGTGGTATTGACGTATAAAACATCAATTAGTATCAGAGCGGGTTATCCTTGAAGAGGCTAACACCTTAGGAATAGATCAAGATGAGTGCACCACCTTGAAACTGGGAAGGACAATCTACTGCTAGGCCTCCGCTCTTTAATGGCCAGTACTATTCCTGGTGGAAGAACAGGATGAGAGACCATATCATAGAAGAAGACTATGAACACTGGGACATTGTTACTCATGGTCCCCTGGCTACTACAAAGAAGAATGCTGAAGGAGTGGATGTGCCAAAGACGAGAGCTGATTGTACTGCTGAAGATTTGAAGAAATGGGAAAAGAATGCCAAGGCCAGGAAATGGCTTGTGTGTGGACTAGGTCCAGACGAGTACAGTAGAATTCAATGGTGTACTACTGCTAAGGAGATCTGGGACACTCTACAAGTGGCCCATGAAGGAACTCCTCAAGTAAAGAGATCAAGAGGAACACTGTTGTATTCTCAATATGAGAACTTCACCATGAAGGAAGGAGAAACCATCCAAGAAATGTACACAAGGTTCACAACACTAACAAATGAAATTAAGTCCCTTGGAAGAATTATCCGTGAAGAAGAAAAGGTTGAGAAAATCTTGACAAGGGTCTTGTCAGTAACTTGGGAAAGCAAAATCACTGCTATTCAGGAATAAAAGAACATTGTTACTCTCAAGTTGGATGAGCTGATTTGAAATCTCACTGCCTATGAACTGAGAAGGCAAACCATGAAGATGGATGCACCCAAGAAGGAAAGAAGCCTGGCTCTCAGAATAGCTGAAGGTACAGACTTAGAGGATGATGAAATGACAATGATTACAAGGGATTTCAAGAAGTACCTAATGAGAGGACATGGTTCTTCAAGAGGCGCAACCTTTAACAAACCAAGGGCTCCTGAAAAACAGACCAACGAAGGCTGCTACAAATGTGGTAAGACTGGCCACATGATCAAGAATATCCCTCAGTGGGAAATTGAATGGAAGAAAGAAAGGGCTGAACGAAGAAATAGGAAGAAAGAACCGGTTCAACCCAAGAAGAACAAAGTATCAACAAAGGCTATGGTTGCTGCTTGGGGAGAAAGCTCAGATGAGGATTCAGAAGATGACTCTGGAGATGAACAAGCACTTATGGCCATTGGAGAATCAGACGATGAACAAGAGGTAAGTGTGATTCATCTCAAAGACAAGATTAAATTTTTGTCTAAAGAAAAGCTATCTGAATTATTGCTAGACTTCATTGATGAGTCTGAGGTCATAAACCATGAGAAGGAACAGCTATCTAGGGAATGTGTGATCCTAAAAGCTAAGTGCAAAAATCTGGAACTCAGGGCTAGTGAAAGTGATAGTAAAAATACTGGGTTGAAGAACCAGGTTCTTGAACTTGACACCACTGTCTTGGAACTTAGATCTGAAAATTTAAAATTGAAATTAGGAACAGGTAAAAAGAAAGCTGATCACACACACCTCACCTTAGAAGAAAATCTAGGAAAAATGAAGGATGAGTTGTACAAGAGAGATGAGCACATAAGGGTCCTAAAAGAAGGTCTAGGCAAAGTGAAGCATGAACTAGACAGAATTTGCAAATAGAATAAGTCCTCTGATGCACTATCCTGGCTACAAGAGCACCACAGTAGCAATAAGAGAGGACTTGGCTATGGGACCCAGCACCTAAGTGGGATCCCAAAAGCAAGTACATCACACTTCCTGAGAACAAAATCTGCACACACTGTGGCAAGACTGGTCATTACAAAAGTGAATGTAATGCAAAAGAAAAGGCCAGTCAAAAGAACAAATTCTTTGTTCAAGAGAAAAATAGGCTGCCTGGATGGGCTAAAAAGAATTTAATTCACCCCTTTGCCTATAGAAAGGTACCCAAACTAGTTTGGGTTCCTAAGACTAACCTTGTTTTGCAGGTCCAAGTGAAGGGAAGTAGCCAAATATGGTACATGGATAGTGGCTGCTCAAAGCATATGACTGGAAGTAAGAACCAGTTCCTTTCACTTGAGGACCTAAAATGAGGTAGTCTCCTTTGGAAATGGGAAGAAAGGTGAGATCATTGGGGTCGGAAAGGTAGGTAAGATAGACTCACATTCCATTGAGAATGTCTACTTGATAGATGGCTTGAAATATAGCCTAATCAGTGTATCACAACTGTGTGACAGAGGTAACCTGGTAGCATTCACCTCTACCAAATGTTTTGTGATTAATCTTACCACTGACAGGATTGTTTTGCAGGAAAAAATAGTTAACAATATTTACATTGTAGATTTGTCCACCCTTTCAGAAAACGAACTCACTTGCTTGAGTGTGTTGGACAATGATCCTCTCCTATGGCACAAAAGACTTGGTCATGCAAGTTTGAATCAACTCAACAAATTAGTTTCCAAGGACCTGGTGATAGGGTTACCTAACATCAAGTTCAAGGAAGACTAAGTTTGTGAGGCTTGTGCAAGGGGGAAGCAGGTAAGATCCTCGTTTAAAAGCAAGAAAGTGGTAAGCACGACCAGGTCGATGGAACTGGTTCATATGGATCTCTGTGGTCCAATGAGAACATTGAGCAGAGGTGATAAGAAATATGTGATGGTACTTGTTGATGATTACTCTAGGTTTACTTGGGTATTGTTTTTAACATTTAAGGATGAAGCATTTGACATGTTTACTGCCTTTGTTAGAAAAACTCAGAAACAACTAGGTAATCAACTTGCATCAATTAGGTCTGATCATGGAACTGAATTTGAAGATGCTATGTTTGCTGAATTTGTGATGAGCATGGTATAGATCATAATTTCTTCGCCCCTAGGACCCCTCAACAAAATGGAGTAGTTGAAAGAAAGAATAGGTCTCTTTAAGATATGGCTAGTACTATGCTTCTTTCTAGTAAACTGCCCCATAGCTTCTGGGCACAGGCTCTAAATACTGCATGTTACATCATCAATAGGTGCATGACTAGACCTCTTGTAGAGAAGACTCTCTATGAGTTACTTAAAGGGAGAAAACCAAATATATCCCATCTTAAGGCATTTGGATGCAAGTGTTTTGTGCACAATAATGGAAAGGACTCCCTAGGTAAGTTTGATCCCAGAAGTGATGAGGGATTATTCTTGGGATATTCTTCACATAGAAAAACTTATAAAGTGTACAACAAAAGAACTTTGTGTGTAGAAGAAAGTGTACATGTGTTTTGATGAAACTAACATTCTATCTGTGAGACAGGAACATGAAGATGAAGCTATTGGGCTGGTAAAAGAATTGAGTGAAGTCACAGCTCAAGCTGAAACTGCAGCAAAAGAAGGTACAGGTGATGGAACAGGTTCTTCCATCCAGGGCAACCTGACAGGGGGAACTGAACAAAGAAGAAGAGAATCTAATTTCCAAATGGAACTTGTCTATTAGCATGTTCCTCAGCAACAGAACAATGGGAGAAACTCCAAATAGAAATTAGTTTGTTGTTAAACCTTACAAGTATCAAAGTTCTCATCCCATTGAGAACATCCTTACTGACCCAACTTCTTGAGTTAAAACCAGATCTCAATTAAAGAATCTGTGTGCTTTTGATGCATTCTTATCTCTTATTGAACCTAAAAATATTGCTGAAGCTTTGCAGGATGCAGACTGGGTGAATGCAATGCAAGATGAACTCAATCAGTTTGAAAGAAGTCAAGTGTGGCATCTGGTCACTAGACCCAAAGACAGATCAGTCATTGGCACTAAATGGGTTTTCAGAAACAAACTTGATGAAGATGGAACGGTTACAAGGAACAAGGCAAGATTGGTGGTCCAAGGTTATAGCGAAGAGGAAGGCATAGATTATGATGAGACCTTTACTCCAGTTGCAACACTGGAGGCAATAAGACTCCTCATAGCCTTTGCAACACACATGGAATTTACCCTTAACCAAATGGATGTGAAGAGTGCCTTCCTAAATGGCTACTTAAAGCTAGAAGTCATTGTCAAACAACCTCCAGGGTTTTAAAGTAAGGAGTGTCCAGATCATGTATACAAACTGGACAAGGCCCTATATGGACTGAAGCAGGCTCCTAGAGCATGGTATGAACACCTATCCAAATTCCTGCTTGAACATGGATACAAAAGAGGTAAGATTGACAACACTCTATTTTATAGGGAAAAAGGTAAGGATCTACTAGTAGTACAAATATATGTCGATGACATAATTTTTGGGGCAACCACTGAAGAACTGAGCAAGCAATTCGCTAAATTAATGGGGAGTGAGTTTGAAATGAGTATGATGGGTGAACTTAACTTCTTCTTAGGTTTACAGATCAAACAAAACCCAAATAGAACCATGATACATCAGCAGAAATATGCAAAAGAGTTGATTAAGAAGTTTAAAATGGATGAATCAAACGAAATAGACACAGCCATTGCGATAGCTACTAAATTAGACATAGATAAACCCGGTTCATCTGTTGATCAGAAGTTGTATAGGGGTATGATTGGTTCACTTCTGTATCTTACTGCTAGCAGACCTGACATTGTTTTCAGTGTAGGGCTTTGTGCTCGTTTTCAGGCAAATCCTAAGGAATCCCACTTGACTGTTGTCAAAAGGATACTGAGATACTTGAAAGGCACTACTGACCTTTGCCTTTGGTACCCTAAAGGTAGTAACTTTGATCTAGTAGGATATGCTGATGCTGACTATGCAGGTTTCCTTATGGATAGGAAAAGCACCTCAGGTATGGCTGATTTTCTTGGTTCATGTCTGGGGTCACGGGCCACTAAAAAGCACAATTCAGTGGCTTTATCCACTATGAGGCTGAGTATGTTGCTACTGCCTCTTGTTGTGCTCAACAGCTATGGATCAAACAACAGCTGATGGATTTTGGCATTGAAGTTGGTTGCATCCCTATCTTTTGTGATAACACTAGTGCTATTAGTATGACTAAGAACCCAGTTCATCATAAGAGGACTAAGCACATAGTTGTTAGACATCACTTCTTAAGGGAAAACTAGGAGAAAGGATTGATTACTATAGAATTATGTGCTACTGATAAACAAATTGCTGACATCTTTACTAAGGCACTAAGTAGAGAAAGCTTTGAAAGGAACATGTTAGAATTAGGGATGATTAAGATCACCTAATGGGACCAGCTTAGAATGCACAATTTGAAAAAAAGAAATTCTTCTTTGGCTAGGAAATCTGGAACTTGTGTAAATATCTAGATTAATTTTTACTCAGTTTCATACTCTAAATAGTATACTCCTGTGACATGTGTTGATATGAATCACTAATCTCTAACAAATTTTTCTCTATTTTGATAAATTGAGGTATAATCAAGAGGATTCTAAATGAAGGAGAGGTGGTAAAAATAAAGGTGAAAAAGAAAAGGAGAGTGAGGGTGTGTGTAGTAATGTGAGGGGAAAAGGGAAAGAAGTGGTGTATGTAGTAATGTGAGGGGAAAAGGGAAAGAAGTGGCTAGATTTTCACCCACTTCTGAATTGGTGGTACCAGCTATCTGTGGGGCTGAACATGCAACTGTGGAAGAAAGTAGCAAGAAGACAGGGGGAAGCTTCTCAAGGGAGGCTGCTGAAGGGTCAGTTAATCTTAGTTCACAGGCAGATGAACCTGGTTCATCTGTTGAGGAGACCCTTGTAGACCTTCTGAAGAAAGTGGGTGCTAGCTATGATCCAAAGAAAAGGAGAACTCTAACACCAAAAGCCCCAGCACTGCAAAGCCTTCCAAAAAAAGAAAGGCTTCTTCCCCAACAACTGCTAAAATTCCCTTGCCAAAGGGGAGAGCCACAAGAAGTATGGTGAAATAGAGTGAGAGTGAATTACAAAAGTCTTTGGCTGAAAGCAAGAAGAAGAGGATAGATAAAGGAAAAGCTAAGGTTGCAGAGCCTTCTGAGGCTATTGATATTGAGGAGATGGAACAGGTCCATCATGAGGAACATACAACATGGAGGTTCAGACCCCCAAGCCTAAAAAGACCAGGACTTCTTCCAAGAAGTTTTCATCAGGGTCTAAAGCTACTAAACCTTCATTGGCCAAGAGGACAAGGTTGCAGCAAAAAACAAACCAGTTAAAATTGCTGAGGATGAAGAATGGAGTGGAGAAGAAGAGAGTGAGTCTAATGGTGAACAAGACAAGCTTGCCAAGTTTGGCAAAAGAAAAATTCTGAAGGGTAGATTGCTGAAAGACTTGGTGGAACCAGGAATAGTTCGATTGATTGATGCACTAGCTGCTCAGGGCTGGAAGGACATAGTCCTTCAGATGGATGGAAGGCTAGCTAGAAATTAAATTATTGAATTCATGGACAATGCAGAGGTCAAGGATGGCAGAGTTACCAGCCAAGTGAAAGGAGTTCCAGTGACCTTCGATGCAGAGAAGCTGGGTGAGATTCTTGACATCCCTGCTGAGGAATATGATGACTACACTAGGCAAAGATGGCCTAGTCTGGATTCCCTTCTTTCTTCCCTTGAAATCACTAGAAGATTCTGTGATGTTGAAGACGTGAATGAGGCCAAGTTTGTGCATAAGAGTGAAATGAAGCCACAGTACAAAGTCCTCTTTGAATTTGTCAACAATTGCCTACTGCCTAGGCAGGAAAGAAGGCGCATTGCCAACTATATGGACTTAGTTCTGATGGAGTGGCTTGAAAGTGGAAGACAAATTAACTGGCCTGCATTCATCATCAAGCTACTGGACAGGGTTATCAATGGCTCCAAGGCCCATGCCACCCCTTATGGATTTATTCTGACTACTGTTCTGGATCGGTGCAAGGTGCCTCTGAAGAAGTGGGAAATGGCCACAAGAAGGGACCATTTTGGCATAAATACTTTGATTGCTTGTGACTATCTAGTCACTGCCATTTCCAATGAACCTGGTTCATCCAAGACGACACCTATCAATAGTAAAGTTAGGGCTCCGGTTCAGGAAAGTGGGGCCAAGGATACTGAGATAGCTAGGCTGAAGGCTCGCTTACCAAGGAAAAGGAGAAGAATTATGGCATTCTTCAAAATATGCTGAACCTTCTCCAAGCCCAAAACCAACCCTCTAGCTCCCCCAAGCCTTATGACCTCTAGCCTTCATCTCCTGAACCTGTCTAGTACCACCAGTGACCCAAATTAGGGATTTTTCTTTCTTTTGCTCATGTTTTGAATATTTTTGCTTTCTTTTTGTGGATTGTGGTAGAAACATATCTTCTATCAATGATATCTATTATTTTTGCTCTTGTTGATTGTTAATATTTCCTTGATAGTTTGAAATGTTTGCTTGATTACTGATGATTAATCCATGATTACACTTGCAGTTGCCCCAGTGACCATGAGTAATTGTTAAAATTCTAGGACTCACACTTTGTTTATGAATCTTTTTGATGATGCCAAAAGGGGCAAGAGATATTGTGCTTTGTATATTCTGAATAAGTGATGTCTATAACCTAATGAATCCGGTCCTTGATGATAAGTAAATTTTTCTAACTTTGTATTGATGAATAAGCTGAGTTTTGACAGGGCCTAAGTGAGTGAGAAGCACAGAGTTTGTCATCATCAAAAAGGGGGAATTTGTTGGCCCAAGTAAAGGTGAAGTTTTGAAGACGGACAAAGGAACTCAGACATGGATCAGGTCCATCTTGTGAAGCACAGTTATGATCAACTCAAACACGTGAGATGCACGTGAAGGAGATAAACCTAACATATCAGAAATGTTATCTCCTGATCATGATCGAAAAGGTTGCATATTGGATAAGGAGAAAGACTCCTTACACAAAGAGAACACGGTTTAGGAAAAGGATAAAGTTAGAGTATGAGATCAACTAGAACTCTTCTACCATGGAAGAGTAGCATCTGTATCCTAGTCAATCTCTAATTGATAACTCCTTAAAATATTAGTGTTGGTCTCTTTTACAGGTAATGCACATAAGCAGAAGTTAAACGTGAGTTGAGAGCAAAATAGCAAGGCAATTTTGCAAGCACTTTATGTGTGATTCAAACATGCAATGCTGAAGCTACTTCAACCAGATAGAAGAACCAGTTCCAAGAGTCTATCTTTTATTCTAGTTCAATTGTAGTAGGTGATTTTACATTGTACCTTTCAGCTTATTTAGAAGCAATTGTATTAGGTACTTAGAGTTTTCAAGTTAGAGCTAACTTGAAATTGTCGCAACAGTTGAGGCTGTGTGCCACAACGGGATTAGAGTTAATCCTAGGTTTATAAAAGAGTTTTTGTAAATGCAGTTTTTGGCTCAGTAATTTTAGTGGAGAGTGGGAAAATCCTACTCGAAGGTAGGTCGTGGTTTTTTCACCTTTTGAGCCAGGTGTTTTCCACGTAAAATCTCTGTGTTCTTTATTTTCTGTAGTTATTACTCTACGATAGTAGTAGTTGGAAAACATAGAAGAACCAGGTCCTTGTATAATCAAGTTAAACAAAAATTGGGTACCACACAAATCACCCCCCTCTTTGTCACGCCCTATTTTTCCCCTCCTCGCGGGGAGAAGTCTGGGTTTCGACATTCACGGGGTGCAATGACTCATTTCCTTTTGGGAATTGGGTATTTGAAGAGTCACCACCTAACGGATTATGGTGCGTTAGGGCACCTAGAGCGATTAACTCTTGGATTGGTTTGCATTACCAGAGATTAGGGTAAGGGCTCGAAGTAACCTCGAGGGAAGGTGTTAGGCACCCCTCTCGGTCCACAACTGTGGGTCTCGGCCGAACTTATTTCACAAATTAGTCCATAAATAAACAATTGAAGCAAATAAGTAGAGCATGTTGGGGCATTGTATAAAATAAGAATTTAAACAGGTTGTAATGAAAGGAAAATAAAGTTTCAAGCAAAAAGGGTTTGGGGGAGAGGGAGGTCCTACGTTGGTTAGCCTATAGGATTACATCAGTACAATGCCCGGTAATCACTCCTTAGAAAGGGGCTGTGCGTGGCATTAGCGTACCGGTCATCATATCCGTGTCTACCCTTCATGTCCCCTTATTGGTCATGCAAAGCGAGTGTTGGTCACGGATTCCTATCGCGTGCTGCTACCCATCCCTTATTAATGGTCCCGGAGGGACTTAGGACCTATACCTATAGGTGGTCCTAGACAAACCCCTAAGGTTTTTAAAGGTGAAAATTCTAAGGCGACAAGCAAAATAATTAGGACTTTGCGCAAACAAGAACAAGAAGGAGTAGATAAAGGCTCAATTTTCCTCCTCAAGTAAACATACAATCAATTAAGGTCTCTAAGTGACTCGAACACAATTAAGGTCTTTATTAATCAAAGTTCTACAGCAGGATCTCTAAGTGACTATGCAAGAATACACCACATTTTTGTACCCAGAAGTTATAACCTAGAAGTTGCCTAGGGACTCTTTTAAAAGTTATTAGAATCAGAAGCGTTAACGACAAAGAGAACTTTAGGGGAATGTAGTTTTGAAGATGCCCTAAGGCTTGCCTATATGCAGATGCTATGTCTATATTAATGCAGAAACAAACAGGTTTTCGAAATAAACTCTTTTAATACATATAGGCACGATATCTAATGAGATTGAGGCAGTTTGACAGAATTTCTTTCAGGAAATAGTTAATAAAACCAGTTCAGAAATGAACTAGGCGCGATCAAGTTGACTTATTTAGACTAAACTAGATTGAAAAGCAGAATTTCTAATATGGTTCCCTATAGGCATGGTATCTAAGTGTAATACTGATTTTAACTGTTTGCAGGCGGGGAAACATACAAAAATACTCATTGTACCAGAATCTGAATTAAGTCCTATAGGCATGGATCTATTATTGATCTGATTTTAAGACATGATTGTTTGGAACCTATAGGCATGGTTTCTAAACATGACAAAATGCAGAAACTTATAAACATGATTTCTACTTAGTAAAGCATACAAATTTAAAAGTAAGGTCCTAAGAACATGATTTCTACCCGAATTACCCCATAAAGCATGTATCTACCCACCCTTTTCACTAAATACCCCAATATTTGTTTATAAGTTATTACAGACCAATGAATGAATTACATTAGTAAATAAAAATCAAGAAGCTATTCTATTGGGAGCCTTCAATTAGACCCAGATTCCCCAAAGCCTCCAATGACCTTATATGCCTCAATTCCATAGACAATGACATAATCTAGGTGCATCAAAGTTCCCTAAGGATCTCAAGGATCCGAGGCAGTGCTTACACCTAAACTTGGTAACCAAAATTGAACAAGTGCAGTGTGGAAGGGCCAGTCTCACTATACCAGAGTTCAGAGTGTTCTCAAGAGGATCCCAAGGCAGTACACATACTAGAGGGGGCAGAACTTATTGACTAAGAGTAGAGTAAAAAGTGATTTTAGTGAAAAACTGTATAAAAGAGGGCCTGTTTGAGAGTAGTTTAGTAAAGCAATAGAGACTATTTAAAGAAAAGGTTTGAAGACATGAACAGAAGTCCAAACACCTTAGGACAGGTTTGCACATAGACAATTCATAGAACAAAGTAAACTCAGTAGTCACACACAGGGGTCAAGGGAGTTTGGGAATGCATAGGACACACAATTAAGCAAAGACCTGGGAATTAGTATAGTCATGCCCAGAAGCATCTAACTATACATAATCACAAAATCAGACATAAAGAACAGACTCACACGCAGGGGAATAGGGATTTGGGGACTTCATGGTGGTAAACATATAACAAGTAAGTAATGATTAGTGTAGACATGCTCAGAAACAAACAGAAGGGGAAATATACTGATCCCAAAGGAGGGGGGACATGCTAACAATGTAACCCTCAACTACAAATTTCAGAACAAAACCACAAATAGAAGCAAACTAGAAACAAGATGAACTGAAACAATAAGGGAATCATATTGTTGTTGGAACTTTGAATTGAAACTAGGACATACCAGTAAAGAGGATAGTTAGCAAAACGAAAGAACAAGAGAACACAAATGGTTAGCCTTGGCTTGCAGCTGGCTAACTTAGAGCAGTAGCAAGTAGCACAAGAGAGAGAGAGCAGAAATTTTTAAGTATGAGAGATAGTTTTGAACCAAGTGTTCGTGTCTGTGCTAATGAAAGACTAGGGTATATATATTTTGAAAGCAGATAGTAAATAAGGTAAAAAATCACAGTCCATTAGTAATTAAGGAACTTGAGATCAATCAGTCAAGAAATCAAGGTAAGTCCCCTTTAATTGAGGAGTTAACTTTGAACCGTAATAGACACATGCCAAATAAGGAAACATATCCTGTAAGGCTGGACATGCTAATTAAGGAAATATTTTTTGCATAGTACAAGAATACAATATGTAATAGAGGACAGGTTTAACACACATAAATCAAGGAAAGACTTGAGCAATCAATTAACAGCATAATTGACCATCGAATAAGGTCAGAAAAACGTTTTACAAGGTAAAAATCAGTAGAATAATCATGAAATATCAATCACAAATATTCAGGGATGCAAGAATAGGAGATAACACTGATTTAGCACTACTCTATAAGAATAAACACATGGTAAGCCAAATCAGAACCCTAAGAGGTCGAGTAGGACAAGAATCACACATAAAATTAGGGATTCATGTAGAGCATGGTCTGAATTAGTAAGCTAAGCATGATACAGGTAGGAGAAGTGAAGAATTAGAAATATTGGTGAACCAAATAGGCAAAATCACACAATAGGCAGGGATAACCACAACTAACAACCATAGCAAACAAACGTAGGGCAAAAAAAATCACAGAATCATAGAAACATACAGATTACTGAACATATTATCAAAACAAAACTCAGAAAGCCAAGGTTGAGGCTAAGAAATTAGGGTTTTCAATATAGACGAGTTGAAAAGGAGTAAAAGCATAGATCGTTCGAGATATGCAAAGAATAGAAGTTAAAACATGAGGAATCGATTTAAACAAAGTGTAGAAGAAGTCCTGAAAAACCCTAATTTTAGAAGAAAGTAAAACAACTTGAAATCGATGATTTTGCAAGAGAAGGTCAAGAACAGTGTAAAACATAAAAGGAGCAGACTCTAATCGTTTAAAAATATCCCAGATCTAGGAGGTGTAACAAAAATTAGGGTTTCAGAAGAAACCCAAATAGAAGCGGAAGAACCTTTTTAGAACTTCAAAGATCGTGACCAATATAGTGTGATTTTGCTCAAAATCACACCGGAAAAGTGATGATCAGCCAAAACAGCAACCCTAGACATAAGTCGGCATGGCCCAGGGCCCTTGAAGGCCTCAGAGAATATGAGCAAGGCAATGGAGGAGCCATTGGAGGCTTGGGGTTGAAGGCAGTCACCGGAGACGACCGGAGGAAGGGGGTGGCGATTGAATAGGGGTTAGGGTTAGGTTGAGAGAAGAGAGGAGACGAGAGGATACAGAGGCGGTGCCCGTTTAGAAACGAGGCTAGGGTTAGGGTCTCAGGAATTAAAAAAGGAAGGAAGTAATCTGAGTCGTTGATCTGGGAGATCAACAACCAGGATTTAATTGATTCCGGGTCGGGTAAGTGTGTATAGGGTCTGGGTCAGGTATTTTAATAGGAAATTGGGCTGGGGTTGGGTTCAATTTAGGCTGTAATTGAAATGCCAATCTGGCTATAATTTAAATAGCCAATTTCCCCTATTTAATTTATAATAAATAATAAACAATTTTTTGGAAAAGAATTTTATGTACCAAAACGATTTAAAATATATATTTATCATTTTAATAATATAGGGACCAATTTTACGCATGTAGAATGTAACTATACATTAAATGGGCTAATAACGCAATTATATGCAATTTTAGCTTAAAAATACCAAAATGCAATTATAAAAATGCATAAAAAATATATTAACCATATTTTGGCATATATATAGAAATTAAATGACTAAATCACCATAATAATAATTTGGGGAATAATTATGGGGATTTTATGAATAAAAGGGAAGGAAATAAATCAATTAAAAAGCTTTAAAAATATAGGAAAATTATTGAAACCTTGTGCATGCTTATATATGCATGTATATGCTATTTTGAAGGTATTTATGCATATAAAAAATGTAGGGAAAATTGGGTATCAACAGCTGCCCCTCTTTACCCGGGAAGGATGAAAGAGTTTTCGGGTAAAGAAATGATGGCCAATTTTGAGCTGATGGGATGCTTTGACAAGCAGAGGCCAAGCTCCGGTTTCTGAGTTGCCTACATATCCATGGTTTTACAAGAATCAGGCCATGTGTAGTTCTAGATTCATCGGGGAAGTATACCGGTGAAGTCATCTCAAGAGCGGACGCAACATCTAGGGCCGGGTGAGTGAACGATTACGGGGATGGTGAGGTTTGATATGGCTGGGAAAACTGGAGCGGGATCGCTCTTACTGCGATGTCGTTGCTCGCCGGGTTACCTGCAAATAAACGATACAAGCATATATTGCGTAATGTAAACATGATGCGAATTCCCGTTGAACCAAGAATGTTGTCTTTGGACGGTTAGAAATGGCGTCCTCAGACCATGATGTCCTGGGCCATGGGTTGTTTGGTGCAGGATTCGCAGGCCATGAAATGATGTTCTCGGGCTATGAGCATGGTGCCTCCGAACCATGACGCCTGATGATATGCAAAAGATTGAACGAGATCCTCAGGCCATGACATGGTGTTCTCGGGCCATGAAGATGGTGCCTCCGAACGATGATGCCTTTGGACGAGTTGGTGATATTTCAGCCCATGAAGGATGCAGTAGTATGATGCGGACAAGACAGAGCTCAGTCTTGCGAATTGAAGGGCAAAGCTTAGCCCGTAAGAAAAGCAAGGTAAATAGTGACTGAGATAGCGCTTAGTTTCGAAAAAAGAAATCAGAGGCAGAGCTTAGCCTCGAAAGGCAGGAAAGTAGCCTTATGCAAAGATGCGAATGCAGATGGAAGTAGACCTTAACCTCGGAAGGCAGAATGGTAGCCTTATGCAAGAATGCAGATGGAGACAGTGCTTAGTCTCGGAAGTCAGAATTGTAGCCTTATGCAAGTTGGAAGGCAGAATAGTAGCCTTATGCAATGTAGAGGGAGACATCGTTTAGTCTCGGAAGGCAGAATAGTAGCCTTATGCAAATTGGAAGGCAGAATAGTAGCCTTATGCAATGCAGATGCAGAGGGAGACAGCGTTTAGTCTCGGAAGGCATATAGTAGCCTTATGCAAATTGGAAGGCAGAATGGTATTCTTATGCAATGCAGATGTAGATGGAGACATCGTTTAGTCTCGGAAGGCAGAATAGTAGCCTTATGCAATGCAGAGGGAGAGAGCGTTTAGCCTCAGAAGGCAGAATAGTAGCCTTATGCAAATTAGAAGGCAGAATAGTAGCCTTATGCAATGCAGATGTAGAAGGAGACAGCGTTTAGTCTCGGAAGGTAGAATCGTAGCCTTATGCAATGTAGAGGGAGATAGCGTTTAGTCTCGGAAGGCAGAATAGTAGCCTTATGCAAATTAGAAGGCAGAATAGTAGCCTTATGCAAGAAATAAAAAAACAAATGATAGTAGTGTTTTCTTAGCTGATAACGGATTGCGACATTGTGATTACTGGGAGCATTGTGACTATGGAGCATTACTGGTGTATGTTGATAGCAAACGTTGGCAAGTGCAACGGTTCTAAGAACAATGTTTGTCCCCTGGACGTACAGTATGTTTAAGGATTTCGCAATCCTAGTGCCTGCATCCAAAGAGAAATCGTGAGTTTTGTAAGGGGGAGGTTAGTTCATATCCCCGCTGGCTTTGCTTGACTCGTTTGGCTTTAATCCGGTGATACCGTCTGTATCATTGGGGTAGCGTTGCTAAACAGAGCAGTTTCAATAATAAACATGCATGATTTTGTAAAAGTATGACATAAATGTATAATTAAAAATAGCTTTTAGATGAACCGACGATTGTGACGTAGTTCAGGACATTGCAACCTCTCCTGCTACGGAATTTTGAGGGTCCTCCTCAAAATTCTGCCCCAGTTTGATGGGTTGACGTTTCAGACTGCTGCTCGTGCGGCAATCGGCTGAAATTACTTCGGAATTTTGAGGGTCCTCCTCAAGATTCTGCCCCATTTTCCAATTGCGGGGGGAAATGAAATTTTTATTGAATTGTGACCGAACCCATAGGGCTGCCTACGTATCCCCTCTTAAACGGGAATCAGGTCAGGCGTAGTTCAATTTACATCATATAAGGAAAGCATAAAGATTACACATAATAACGTTGAATTGATCGACTTTGGCCAGACTTCTCCGTCCATTTCTGCAAGTACGAGGGCTCCTCCTGTCAAAACCCAATGAATCATGTATGGACCCTGTCAGTTGGGAGAGAACTTCCCTTTGGCTTCATCTTGATGCAGAAAAATTTTCTTCAACACCAGCTGCTCCGGTGTGAACTATCTTGGCTTGACTCTTTTGTTGAAGGCTCTGGACATTCTGTTCTGATAGAGTTGACCATGGCAGACTGCATTCATTCTCTTTCCGTCTATAAGGGTTAGTTTCTCATAACGACTTTTTACCAACTCTGCATCGTCGAGCTCAGCTTCTTGTATGATCCTTAGGGAAGGAATTTCTACCTCAGCTGGAATGACAACCTCTGTACCGTAAACAAGCATATAGGGGGTTGCCCCGGTTGATGTGCGGACTGTGGTGCGATATCCCATTAGAGCAAATGATAACTTCTCGTGCCACTGTCTAAGCTTCTCTATCATTTTCATCAATATCTTCTTAATGTTCTTGTTGGCGGCTTCTACAGCTCCATTCATCTGAGGTCTGTAGGCTGTGGAATTCTTGTGTTTGATCTTGAAAGTTTCACACATAGCTTTCATCAAGTCGTTGTTGAGGTTGGAGCCATTATTAGTAATGATTGACTCTAGAATTCCGAATCGACAAACAATGCGGTCGCGGACAAAGTCTGCCTCGACTTTCTTAGTCACTGCTTTGTAAGATGCTGCTTCGACCCATTTGGTAAAATAGTCGATGGCTAATAGGATGAACCTGTGTCCTTTGGAAGCGGCGAGCTCGATTGGTCCAATAACATCCATTCCCCAGGCGGCAAACGGCCACGGTGAGCTTGTTGCGTTAAGCTCGTTTGGAGGTACCTTTATCATGTCTGCATGTATCTGACACCGGTGGCATTTTCGGACATACTGGATGCAGTCCGTTTCCATAGTCATCCAAAAGTAACCAGCCCAGAGTATCTTCTTTGCTAAGACAAAACCGTTCATATGTGAACCGCAGGTCCCAGCATGAATTTCCTCTAGTAGCTTGGATGCTTCCTTTGCATCGACACATCTTAATAATCCTAAATCGGGAGTACTCCTATGCAGGATTCCTCCGCTATGAAAGAAGTTGTTGGACAATCTCCGAAGTGTGCGTTCTGAGCGGGATTTGCAAGCTCTAGGTACTCTCCTTTTGCCAAATATTCCTTGATATCATGAAACTAAGGCTTTCCGTTAGCTTCTTCCTCAACATGGGCACAGTAAGCTGGCTGATTATGGATTTTTACCGGAATGGGATCAATGAAATTCTTGTCTGGATGTTGTATCATGGATGATAGGGTAGCCAACGCATCGGCGAACTCATTCTGAATTCTGGGAACATGTTGGAATTCCGTCTTTGTGAACCTCATTCTCAATTCCTGTACGTGGTGCAGATATGGGAGTATCTTGGAGTTCTTGGTTGCCCATTCTCCTCGTACCTAATGTATAAGTAAGTCTGAATCTCCAATCACTAGCAGCTCTTGAACGTTCATGTCAATGGACATTTTGAGTCCTAAGATGCAGGCTTCATACTCGGCCATATTGTTGGTGCAGGGGGACCTGAGTTTGGCCGACACCGGGTAATGCTGACCGGTTTCTGATATTAGGACTGCTCCCATGCCAACTTCTTTGAAGTTTGCTGCTCCATCGAAGAACATTCTCCAACCGTCATAGGATTCTGCAATGTCTTGTCCTATGAATGATACCTCTTCATCAGGAAAATACGTTTTCAGGGGTTCGTATTCTCCATCCACGGGGTTTTCAGCAAGGTGGTCTGCCAGTGCCTGTCCCTTGACCGCTTTCTGAGTTATGTAAATAATGTCGAACTCACTCAACAGGATTTGCCACTTGGCTAGCTTGCCAGTGGGCATGGGCTTCTGAAAGATGTACTTCAAGGGATCCATTCTCGATATGAGATATGTAGTATAGGCACAAAAGTAATGTCTCAGCTTTTGAGCTACCCAAGTCAAAGCACAACAGATGCGTTCCAATAGAGAATACCGGGCCTTGTACGGGGTGAACTTCTTGCTGAGATAATAAATGTCTTGATCCTTCCTTCCTGTTTCATCGTGCTGCCCCAGAACGCAGCTGAAAGCTCCATCTAACACTGCAAGGTAGAGTAATAAAGGTCTACCTGGCTCGGGCGGGACAAAGACTGGTGGTGTTGACAGGTACTCATTGATTTTGTCAAAGGCCTTTTGGTAGTCATCGGTCCATTTGGTGGCGGCGTCCTTTTTTAACATCTTGAAGATCGGCTCACAGATAACTGTAGACTTTGCTATGAATCGGCTGATGTAGTTAAGCCTTCCCAAGAAACTCATCACATATTTCTTGTTCCTTGGCGGTGGTAGTTCTTGAATGGCTTTGACCTTCGATGGATCCAGTTCTATTCCTCGGCGGCTCACAATAAACCCAAGCAATTTTCCACCAGGAACCCCAAATGCACGCTTTGCGGGGTTTAATTTCAGGTTGTATTTCTGCAGTCTATTGAAGAACTTCCTCATATCTTCTATGTGGTCAGTGGCCTTCCTGGACTTGATAATAACATCATCCACATATACCTCGATCTCCTTGTGTATCATATCATGGAAGATGGTAGTCATGACCCTCATGTAGGTGGCCCCTGCATTCTTCAGGCCGAATGGCATCATCTTGTAACAGTACACTCCCCACGGCGTAATGAAATCCGTTTTCTCAGCATCTTCCTCATCCATCCAGATTTGATGATAACCAACAAAGCAATCTACGAATGATTGTAGCTCATGCTTGGCGCAATTATCAATCAGGATGTGTATATTTGGCAAAGGGAAGTCGTCTTTCGGACTGGCCCGGTTGAGATCCCGGTAGTCGACACAGACTCTGACTTTCCCATCCTTCTTTGGCACTAGCAAAATGTTGGCTAACCACGTCGGGTATTCTACTACCCTGAGAACCTTAGCGTTGATCTGCTTGGTGACTTCATCCTTGATTTTCAAGCTCATATCAAGCTTGAACTTTCTGAGCTTTTGCTTTATCGGCGGACACATTGGATTGGTTGGCAGTTTGTGAGCCACAATAGACGTACTTAGACCAGTCATGTCATCATACGACCAGGCGAATATGTCCTCATACTCCCTTAGAAATTCTGTGTATTCTTTCTTCTCTGATGGCGACAGGAGAATGCTGATTCGTGTTTCCTTGACGTTTTCTGAATCTCCCAGGTTGACAATTTCGGTCTCGCCCAGGTTGGACTTAGGTCTGTTCTAAAAATTCTCAACTTCTTTGACAATTTCGTCAGTTATGCCATCTTCCTCTGAATCCATGTCCGTTTGTTGCGTTGGCTCATTGCATGTCACAGTCATTGGTTCATAAAGACAAGAAATAGTAATACTGTGTAGCTAGAGTAATGAGAGAAACGATAGCAATAAATATTAATTCGTAAGAAAAAACAAAAATGCTTTGATAATTTGAATAATTGTTTTGACCATCGAAGATCTTATTGTGGGAATTGAAAAATGCGAAAAGAAAATCATTTAGTAAATAAAACATGTTTTAGCCTTGCTACCCCGAGGCTTGTCGGGCTTTGGTTGGATGGTCCAATTCTTGAGATGTGCCCCTCTGCTCACAGCCTGTATGGTAGGGCCTTCCTCCCCTTCCTCCTCGAGAATAACGCAACAGTCCATATTACCATCCTCTACAAACAAGTTCCTCACTGCTGCAAGTGCTTCTTCTTCATCTGACCCATAAATAATGTTGGCCTGTTGGAAGGTCTGCACCAGATGCGGCATTGGCTGCTCTAGTGGGTAGTAAGGACCGCGCCATGGTGGCGACCAGCTATTGAATTCTTCCCAGGTGTATTCATATCCCAAACTGAAGGTAGTGCCATGTTTCTTGAGTTTTATGGGTTTAGAGATTCTTTGGATATTCTTGCCGAGCCCTTTACCAGGCTCGTACCCACTCCAACTCAGTATACTCTCGATTTTGCTATCCCACCATTTGTCTTTGTCAATAGCATTGACCCGTTCAATGTGGTGGTAAGTTTCTCCACCCAGCTTCCTTCTTCCCTCGATTGCCGGAATAGTCTGGTGACTGTATATAGGGTTGCTACTGTCAACATGAATGATCACTTCCTGGTGATTCCATTTGACCATTACTGCCTGATGCAGCGTTGACGCTACGGCCCCAGTAGCATGGATCCATGGCAGTCCCAGTAGCAAGTTGTAAGTCGCTGGTACATCTATTACCTGGAAATCGACCTCGAACCAGGTTGGTCCCATCTGCAGGCATAGACTAATCTCACCAATGGTGGACCTCTGAGAACCATCAAAAGCTTTCACACTGATTGCTCCATCCTTTATCTCATGCAGCCCTTTACCCAACTTCTTGAGCGTTATCAGCGGACAAATATTAAGACTGGCCCTCCATCGATTAGGATTCTGGTGATGAAATAATCTTCGCATTGCACGGTGATGTGCAGTGCTTTGTTGTGCCCTAGCCCTTCACGTGGCAGCTCATCCTCATGAAAGGTGATCTTATGGCTTTCCAGCACTTGTCCTACCATATTAGCCATTTCCCCGCTAGTGATGTTATTTGGCACGTACACTTCATTCAGCACATTCAACAAAGCATTCCTGTGCATCTCGGAATTTTGCAGCAAAGAGAGAATGGATATTTGTGCTGGCGTCTTGTTCAACTGGTCGATGACCGAATACTCCTTGGCCTGTACTTTCCTCCAAAGGTCGTCCAGGCCTGTCTCAATGAGGGGTGGCCGATTGGAGGCCTGCTTGCTTGATTCAGCTAGATGTTCAGGGGTATAGACTCTACCAGTTCTTGTTATACCCTGTGCTGCGACTGTTTCTTCAGTTTTGACCTTGCCCTTCCTTCTCGCCTCGGCTTCATAGTCCCAGGGTATAGCATTTGTATAGAAGGGTGGCGTGGTTGATACCGCCACTAGGATCGGTGCGGCTATCCTTACTTCGAATGGAACATGTGCCTTGGGTGGCAAGACTGCAACCTCAAATGGTGCGGGTGCATTTTCCGAAAACACGAATTCAACCTTAATTGGTACCGGTGTATTTGCACGTGGCGCTGCTTCAAACTCAAGAGGTATAGACATATTCACCTCAGCATCCTCAGACGGTTGGATCTGGACTATGATTGGATTGAGAGTAATTGCCGGTTTCTTTGGGTCATCACCTTCTGCGATCAACCTAATTGATCCCTCGGGATCCTTGTCATCTTTTACTTCAATCATGTGGATACCTCCACCCTTATCTTCTGGCAGAGGATTGTTGTGGACGTTTGGAGCGGGTTCCTTTGCCACAATGATCTTGTTATCAATCAAAGACTGTATCTTGTCTTTTGTGAGCACGTGATTTTTGCCACGCTTAAATCACTCCTATAAAATTCCTTAGAATTAGGATTTTTCTTTATTATTTGAATTTTTAGGAATTGATCGCATAATTTTCATGTTTGCTTGCATTTTTGTGTGCATGGTTAATTTATAGAAAAATACAAAAAATAGTGCATTTGCATTTAGGACCTAATTTTCTACTTTTTAGGATGAATATCTAATTAAGGAAAGAAAATACCTAAAATAGTTCTTCTTGCATTTTACCTTTAATTTCCGAATTTGTCATAGTTTTCTTTAAATTAGGACTTAATTAATTTTTGGAAAAAATAATTAGTTTAGTTTTAGAATTAAATCAGGTCTTTTTAGCTTAATTTTGTATTTGATAAAAATCTGAAAAAAAAAAGAAAAAAAAAAAGAAAATGAAAAGAAATTAAAAGAATTGGGGTTTCCTTTCTAAAGACCCCAAAATTGGGCCAAATCATTTCCTAGCCCAATTAATAAACACCCCTGAACCGTCCAAACAGACCCCATACCAGTCCCAAGCCCACTTCAATACCCGGTCCAGTTACCCCATACCCAAACGACGCCGTTTAGCGGAGAATCGATCTCAACCGTCTAGGTTTTTTGATCTAACGGTCGAGAACCCCCCATCACTTAATATTTAAATGTCCGAACATACCCACCCCCCTCCAGACCCCCTAGCCGTCACCAACACACCAAACCCTAGAGATTAGCCGCCTTAATACCCTCCGTCAACCTCGCCGGCGGCGAGGACGCAAAATACGCCGATGGCCGCCAAATTAACACCATCGATTCCCCCCAACCTCCTCTTTCCATTCCCCATGTTCCTATACCTCGAATCTACCCAGAAAGCTTCGAATATCCATTTGAAGTTTTCCGGCCAATGTGTCACCTACGCCAAATGAGCCAAAATTTACACCAATAGACTCGCCTTAACCTTCTCGTCCCTAATACCCAAACCGTGTTCCTCGAATCTGGCCGGAATGATTCGAATTTGATTTTTTTTAAATTTTCCGGCCAAGAACCCGAACCCAAAATCTTTGTGATTTTGGACCGTAATATCCTTAACCAGGTGTTTTTCTTGTGAAAACACATGGTTAGGGATGTTACGTGTCAAAAATCTTGAAAGATTCGGACGTCGTCGGCTGGCCGGAGTTCTTATTATTAGTAAGTTTCTTTTTTTTTTTCATTTTTTGTTAAATAATTTCTTTATCATTTTCTGTTATTCTGCATGTTGAAATTTAGGGTTAGCTTACTAATGTTTAACTTCTGATTTTTACTGTTATTTTAGTCATGTTTTTTAATAATTGTTTCTTGATCTTTAGATTTAGTTTGATTACGTTTTAAGTCTTGATTAGTCTATTGGCCTGGATTTTTAGTTTGGGGTAGAAGTATTTGGCTCGATTGTTTGGTTGTTAGGGTTAATGGTAGAAACAAAAGGGAATTAGGGCAGTTAATTACTTGTTTTAGTTCAGGGAAGGGGTAAGGGCAGTTTGGGGAATCAGCAAACAGGAATAAAATTATACTGGGGAGGTCACATGTGGGCACATTTAGGTCTTATTTAGGGGAGGGTAAGTGAGAGAAGTTTCCAGCATTTTTGGTTTGCCTATAAATAGGCATTGAATTGCTTTGAGGAGGGGGTTGTTCTTTTAGCTTTTAGCCTAAGAAATCCAGAGATTCCAGCCAAAAAAAATAAATAGCATTCCTTCTTATAATTTCCAAGTTTTCAATTGAAATTCAACATACAAAACCCAAAAAACATAGGAACCAAAAACACTAAAATATACTACTGTTTCATTGCAATGTTAACTCAGCTTCAAGTCGTAGTGTGGATTTGCATTGTTTGGTTCGAGTTTTGATTGTTGGAGTTTTCTGATCGTGCCTGGGTTGTTTTGTCGAGTGTATTGGGGTTATATCCAGTAGATTTGGGTCATTTCAAGCTCATTTTGTTTCATTCGATTTTGCTGATGGATCATTTCCTGATTTTGGTTTGATTTTGAATTATTTCTGGACTCCTGACTCATTTCTGGGTTAAACTCGGAGTGTGATTGTTGCTGTTTGAACTCCACACATTGCTGGCCTGCTTTGCTGTTGCTATTTCTTCTTCCTTCTCGCTACATTCTGTTCTCCAAGGTACACATCTGTAATATTCGATGACTGTGAGCTGAAAATGTGCAGAAATGAATTTATGAAGAATGAAGCTATTCAGAAAAATTAAGTTCTGATTTAGTTTATGTCCAAACCTGTATATTCAGCATTTAATTCATCAACACTGTTTTAAGTTTTGCTTGTTTTGTATTAAATAGACTGTACAAACTGTTATGTACCAGATTCATGTGGTCACTTCAAGTTTGAACATTGGTGACAGTATAGTCTCATGCGAGGTTGATAGATGATTTGTGAATCGCCTCAGATCTGTGTGATGTAGTAGAACACATAATTAGTGCAGCGTTTTCATAGTATGAATGTGATTATTACCTTATGTGATACCCTAGTGAATTTCCCAATTAGCGGTAATGTAAGTTTGGAACACATACACGAAGTCTTACCATATAAACTAATTGTGAACTTCTAGAAGCTGAGAGTGGGCACCGTTGTTGTGAATGAATCCACCTAAATTGAAAGTTACGCGGACAGTTTGCAGACTTAGTGCATCTTACAGAGAACGGCCCAGCTTCTGATCTTTTTAAAATTAGTATACATCCGTTTGGCTAAAATGGCTCTGATGATGGCACGACCTTAATTAAGCTAAACTACTGGACCATTTAGGGTTCTTTTGTACTGGATGTTGTTCAAGGTCTCCAAAGCTGTCTGAAGTTGTGATATTTGACATGTAACATCACAGTATGAACCTCAAATACATATCTGTTTCCAAAATGTATTATGATTAGAGACTTCTACGCCTTACTTATTAAGACAAAAATAAATAGAAAACTGTTAGTTTGCTTTAGCTTGGCTTTCAAATAATAAATGAGATAGACTCCCAAACAATAATGCATAAACTGCGGGAGCCTCTTAAATACTTTATTAATATTTAGAAATTCGGGACATGACACATATATCAGCGAATTTTCATGGTTCCCGCAAAGTTAAAGACGCAGCAGCCACTTTAGGCGCGCTTTTTTTTTTTTTTTTTATTATTTTCTAAATTCGGAGTGCATTTCATGCAACCCACATCTAATCCCAAAACGTTGCATCAGAGGTGTTGAGGATCCGGGTGCCTTTCATGTGACGTGATCCGAAACACGCTCTTTAAGGCGTTCACTTTTCGTAAAAAATAACTAAAAGCGGTAAATAATCTTAAAATTGCTATAGGATGGATATGTAAAAAATCAGATTTTTTCCATTTATGATAATTAAGCGACCGTGCTAGAACCACGGGATCCGGGGGTGCCTAAACACACTTCCCTCGGGTCAACAGAATTCCTTATTCAGAATTTCTGTTCGCAGACTCCAATTGGAGTCGAAATTTCCTCGATTTAGGATTCAAGATAAACCGTGACTTGGGACACCAAAAAGCCAAACCTTCCCAAGTGGCGACTATGAAAAATAAATAAATAATCCATTTCGAATAATGTCACTTTAAATGGAAAACTCCCTTATACATTCTCCTTCGGGGTGGGTGTGTAAAAAGGAGGGTGTGACAGCTCTGGCGACTCTGCTGGGGATCGAACCCAGATCCTCCGGTTCAAGGTTCAAGAATTCGAGCTTAGTATAATTGTTTATATTTGGCTCATCTGATTTTGCCTACATGTTCCATGCTAAATGTGCTAAATGCTTTACCGCTTTGATATTTGGTGAATTGTATATATAAACTATTACGAATCCCTTCCTCTCTCTGAGTCTTCTACATCATGGAGGAAGGGTGCACTTCGTGATAGCTTCTCCTTCTGTTTAGAGTCTTTCCCAATTTAGAACGAGGTTGGATAGTTGCAAAGCGGCGGAGCTTCTGTATCCCCCGGTAACGCTGCTCCCCTCGGGCTCGAGTGTCCGCTCGGGTAAGCCAGGTCTAGACCAATAAACCTAGGGTTAAGCCTAGAAGAACAAAACTTCATGCCGGATCCCTAAGTAGACGCTTGTTTGCGTATGTGCATTGACTTAGGGGACTCAACACAGGGGTTGGGTCCGTCTAGGACAGGTGACCTGAAATGAATTGGACCATCCTGATGCATCTTAGTGCTACTTGCGCATTTATTTGCCCGGCTTTGCAATGTTGACTGCGGCTTGTCTAAATGAGTGAAAATTGAAGAAATAAGCAGTGCTAGGACTAAGGGAGAGTAACCATTTGTCTTGAAAAATCCCAATGCCCAACTAGTACCGAAATGCTGCCGGATTTTTTTTTGAAAAAAAAAAAAAGAGAAAAGAGAAATTGTTGGAAAAAATAGAAAGAAAAATGTGGTTTCAAAATAGTTTTGATTTTGGCAATCTCCCGAACTACGCTGGTTTGATCTCACCGGATGTGAGATACGTAGGCAACCCTCATCGGGTCCCAACCTCCTTTTGCAAAAAATAGCCAAAAATGTCAAATTTTAATTTTAGGTCACAAATAAGTCACGGTGATGCCATTCTTGCTTAAAATAAGCCGAATGTCCCAAAAGGCGCCGGAAGGCCGTTTTTGTCAAGAATAGCCACCTGAGTTCATTTTTAAATAGTTTGCGGGCACAGCCTTAAAATCTTCCCCGGAAGTGTTGAAAGGTTGTATTTGCAATCCAAGTCCTTATTTTCTAAATAAAGAATTTGGCACAAATAGCCGTTTTTAAATAAGTCATTAAATTCCGCCTAATAAATGTGCAGGATGAATTCAAGCGACATCGAAACCTGCTCAGTCCTGAGCGAGATCCCTTTGAAACTCCATATGTGGTGGCATGACTGGAAAAGGAAGCAGGGATACTGTGGTTAAAATGCCTGGCGGTCTTGTAGATTTATTGAAAATCAGACCAAGAAGGAGTCATTGGAGGCACTGATACCATTTTGGGACCCGACCCGTAATGTATTCCGGTTTTCAGATTTTGAGACTCACACCCATTGGAAGAAATTGCCGATATGCCTGGTCTCAACGGGAACTTCCGCGGTAGATACCCTTTGGCCCAACGACCGATAACTCTTCATAGGTTTTTGGACTTGTTGAACATAGTCGGGATATTCAGGACCCGCATCTGCGGAAGGGTTTGTACACTAACATTCCTATATCACCGGTATGGTAACCTCAAAGGTTTTGAGGAACCCAATAGGGATTAACACATCTGGAAATAAGGACAAGTGGGAAGCCCGACGGGGATTAGCCTTCATGGTGGCCTTTTTGGAGTGGTAGTTTGTCCAGAAAAGATGGTCACATAGACCTTGGCCTAGTAGGAATGCTAGATTGTTGCTATGAAGAAACCGACTAGCACAGTGGTTCCCTGATGTAGCAGAAATATACCGAGCTCTAACCAAATGTCGAGAAAGGGGAGAAATTCTTTCAAAGGTTGCAATTTGCTCTTGCAGTTATGGATACAGGAACATCTTTGTCACCGCACAGGATATATGAACTACGGCTTAACCGGGTTGAGTTGTATTGTAGAGTTCGAGACCCGAGTTACAGGTATTGAGTTCCCGGAGGGTACTGAGGCCTGGTCGTCATGTTTAAGATCCCTCACTGCAGATAAAGTAGAATGGGCTTTGGATGCTTCTTCCTACTGAAGCTGTGTACACATCGGCAGAAGTCCCTTATATTCTTTTAATGGGTATTCGAAGCATTCAGCCCTAGCTCCTTACCGCGTTTTGCGACAATTTTGGAAGATTCCAGACGGTGCACAGCGATGAAGACCTGACGTGGGCAAGTCATTGAGTTGGGCCCAAAAGCTGCATTCCCTGAAAGGCCGAATCCGAAAGATATGGAATGAGTTGCAGGTACCTTGAGCCTAAAAACTATAGTACAGGACCGGCCAGAGGTGAGGTAGATCCCAAATACTTGGTTTGGTTCGGTAAAAAGGTTTCAAATCCCCGAGAGACCCGCCAAAGGCCACATGTGCAACCAATTAACAAGCGAGGCTCAAGGTGCAGTGGGATTGGTTGGCTAAAGAAAGGAGTAAGAGCTCGAATTAGAGCATTGGAAAAACAGGTTCAGGAGCTTCGGTTGCGAAAAAGCTTGCAAGCCGCAGCTGATGAAGGTGATAAAAAGCTAATTGGCCAGGAGAATGAGCTCTCAAGGCCCAAATTCAACACTGAAATTAGATGCAAGGATCGAGAAAGAAGTCTATTCCGCGACGAGAGATTGATAAGAGGGTTGAAGAAACAAGTCCTGGACTGTCAGGAAGAATTGGAAAAATCCGAGGGAAGCATGGCAAACTTCGGGCTCAATGGGCAAAGAAGACCGAGGAAAGGGCCGCAGTTTGTTAACAGCAAATGAAGAAAAACTTGACGGACCATCGCACAAATGAAAAGAAAATGAACAACTCTTGAAGAAAAGCAGCATGTCGGGAGAAAGAGTTAACAGGCCGAGACGGAAACAATGCTATGAATTAATCGCGATATGGAGAAGGAAGTAAAAATTGTTACAGGATCTTCATCTTCCAGGATTCTTCAGATGCTAGAGGCTCGCATACTCACAGATAAGCGGCACTCCAAGAAAAAGGCCAAAATCAGGGGAGAGAATCAGAAACATTGCCAACTACATTGTCATGAAGTGCAGGCCGGCGAACGGATGGGTCGTACCACTATTCTTTGCCTCACGTGATGATATTTGTTCGCGCAGGTTATGAACGATTAGATCAGTTGCAACAGGGTCTTGCACGCAGGCCCGCGGCGATGCCGAGTGATGCCCGCGGGCCCCAGGATTTGAAGCTTTGAATGTACTCCCTAAAAAATCGTGTATCTGCAGTTTTCCCGCGTTTGGTTTTTTGTACTTTCTATTTCCCAAGGAAAAGAAAAAACAAATAAGTCTAATAGCTTTTGTTAATGCATTTGTTATTAAGAAAAATTGAAAATTCCCAAAACAAAGTGTTTCTTTAATTTCTTTGCATCTAAGGTTTGCATTTATTTGCAAGAACTTACGCATTGGTCCCTGATTCATGCGGGGTCATGATACGTAGGCAATCTCCATACGATTTCGACCGTATCTTCTAAAAATAAAACACGAGGGAAGGAAATAAAAAGAAAACAAATGAAGGAAAAGAAAACGCAAAAGAGAAAATAAAGAATCGAGAGAAAAACATGGCAGAAGAACAGGGAAAAGCAAAAATGAAAAAAAAAAGAGGGAAAAAGAAAAAATGAAAAAAAAAGGCAAGAAAAACAAGAGTGGTAATCAAAAGAGAAGAAATAGAAAAGAAAAGCCGGGAATGACGCATGCAACCCAGTTGCAAACAATGTAGACAAGCCGTTAACTGTAATAGGTGCATCACACCCAATGTGCGATTACCTATCTTGTTATTTGTCCTCAAAACTAACCGTGTGTTTGGCTGGATTTCCAGCCTAGCTTTTAGAAACGGTGGTTGGTTGTGGTAAGCTGGCATCGCAATCAATACTTTACCAGATCGAAAGGAGTGTGGAAATGTCTACAGAAATGACTATTGCCCGCAGTCCCAATCCTGAAGATAGCACCATCTCGGGGGTCCCAGCCTCTGAATCTTTTACAGCTGAAGAAAATCGGATCTTGCGCTGCCGACTGCTGGAATGTGGGATGCTTGGGAAAAATGGAAAAGGAACCCCAAGCAATATTCCCGGTTTCCCAGAGTTTATTACCTAGAGCTGGAGGTGCTTACTCGGTCCCTATCAGTCCCCCTCTACCCCTTTTGGGCAACCTCATGATCCGCTCCATTTCGTTGGAATGCCTTCTGAGGTTCGCCCACGGTGTTCCCAGCGGGAGCGGCTCCTAACATCTTCACTGCTCCACCCATGTCCTGCTACAAACACACCTTGCTGCCAAAGGCCTGCCTTTGATCCCTGCAGCATTCACATTCCAAAACGCTGTTTTCGTCAGATCGTCGCTCAATATTCCACATATAATTACTACTCGCAGAGCCACCCCACATACGAGCTTACACAGGGCAAGACAAAACCCCCAAGACCCAGAGCAGGATGAAATGCAAGAGAATGAGAAGCCTCGAGCAGATGCTTGAAAAACATGGCAATGGATTGAGCGGGCAAAAGAGTGGTCTCATACAGGATCTAAAGTGTATGTCGCTCATGTACAACTGCCGTCAGGGTTCAAAAAACACCAAAATTTGAGAAGTATGACGGACACGGTGTGACCCCATCGCTCCACTAAGAAGGTAGTTGCAATCAGTTACGGGGGCCGGTGGCAAGAAGAAGCTGTTGATTGGCATTTTTGGAGAAAGCTTGGTTGGTATCGAGTTCAGAATGGTAATTGATCAATAATCCTCGCGTTGGCTATAATTTGGGATGAATCTGGCCCGAGAAACTTTGTTTCGACAATTTGAGTACACATAGACAATCGCGCTGCGACAGGACTAGCTTTGGCAAATCTTAAAGAAGAAGCCTTCAGAAAGCTTCCGGAATATGCAATTAAGTGGTGGCGAACAAGCGTCGAGAGTGAAACCTCCAATGGATGAGGTAGATGATGGCAGCTGTTTTCCTCCAAGCCCAGGAAGCAGACTATTTTCAAGAATATGATGTCCGCCATGGGTAAAACTTTCGCCGAGGCAATAAAAATCGGAGAGATGTAGAAAAAATTGTTAAAAAACGGGTAGATCTGAGCCAGTCAGCCATAAGGGCCACCTGCCCAAGCCATATCCCAAAAGGCGGGTCTGGAGAGGAATGGCCAAAGGCAGAAAAGAAAGAAGAAACAGTGATGGTGGCCATCGAGAGGAAAGAATGTATCGGGCTCCTGCCGGTGTTCTCTGAAAGAACCCCTCAACACTCATTACCCTCATACTGGTATGGCCATGCCTCCTTGCACCTTATGCGGTCATGGATGCAAACCCTTCGGCCGACCCGCAACCACAAGCTAACCCAAATCCACCTCCATTTCCAAAGAAATCAACCCTCCTTACCAGAACCAATATAATCCCGCCGACACCGAGAATAACTTTCGTCTCGAGAACCTCCCAGGAGACCAATTTTACCGCCCAATCGGTGAACCTTATTCCAGTTTGGTTCCGCGAAACTCGTCGATGAAATTTGCTCAGCCTATTCCCCCCAAACAGGCAGAAACCCAGAATGTCAGCTTATCAACGAGGGGTCCATTGGCTTACACATTCAGGAGCAAAGGGCATAGTACTGATAACTGCTGAGCCATTGAAGAAGGCTGTGGAAGATTTGATTGAGACAAGGGAAAATATGTGTTGAGGGATGAAGAAGCCCCGAATGTGACTAATAACCCGTGCTCCTCACAACAATGGGTCCGGTAAATTCGGTATGATTTGTGAAGACAGGGAGTTTGGATCCGGGCTTTGAAAGGCCCCAATTTAGTTTGCTAATTGCCGATGCAGAAAAGAAGCCCAGTTACTCCCTAAAAAAAGAAGCAGGAAAAGGAGAGAAGGAAAAAAGACATAAAAACTGTCAAAGCGAACTTGAAAAGAAACCTGAGACAAAAGTAGAAATGGACTCTCTTAAGATGGAAATCTCTACTGTTCCGCGAGGACGCCAAGAAAAACGCATGTTTGTCACATTCCGAGGAGAGCTGAGGTAAAAAGGGGAAACACCAATATATGTACCAAAAAGAGCCTATGTGGTAGGGGGACAATTCAAACCGCCTCGGCTGAGTGGCCAGTGGTTATTGGACGCGTACACAGAAGCCAATGACAGACCCTCTGCGGTGCCATATGGAAGCTACCAGCAAACAGTGGTCACATACAAAGGGCAAAGAAATTTCGGGGAGACTTCCAGGAAAGAACTCTGTTGAGAAATATTCGAAATGTGCAGGAAAGTGACAATGCGCTCGATAAGCGTTTTCCGTCGCAAGAGGCCAGTGAGTGCTGAAGAACAGAAGATTCTTCCAGAAAATGAAGATGGACTGATATGAGACAGTGGATCAATTAAGAAAGTACCCTGAAAGGTGTCCCTGCTCTCATTGGTGACAAAATCCTCCGAACATCAGAAGCATCTTGATGAAAACTTTGAAATGAGGCATACGTGCCAATTGAAACATTCAGTCGGCAGCTCGAAGGATGGCAGAAAGGTTTTTTGCCCAATCAACCAACTCTCTTTAGTAAGAATGACTTGCCTCTGAAGGCGCCACAACAAAGCCTTGCAATCTGACCGTCAGGTGTGAGGGTTACTAATGTCAAACGAGTCATGGTGGATGGAGGATCGGGGGTGACATCTTGCCCACTCTCCACATTGAGAGATGAGAGATGGGACAGAAAAGATTCGCCCGAATAATGTTTGTGTTACGGGCTTTTGATGTAATTAAGATGGGAATCCAATCTGTGAAATCGACCTGATATTGACCATAGAGTCCGTAGCTTCGAGGTGACCTTCCAGGTGTTTGACAGATACATTTACAAAACTTTCCCTTCTTGGGAGGGCCCTGGATCCATGTGGCAGGAGTTGTGCCCTCCACTTCAACCAAATGGTAAAAATTCGAGTATGAAGGTCAGGAATCGTGGTCCACGGAGAAGACGAGCAAAATCTGATCTATCGTGATCCATCTATCCCATGTTTGGAGGCAAGGGAAGGAAGTGAGCATATTGGTTTATCAAGCCTTTTGAGATTGTGGTAGCAGATCAGCACGAGGAAGAAAATCCTTGTCCTACAGCCTTTCTGTCTAAACGCTCAATCATGGTGGTTCCAAGAAATGATTAGACATGGTTTCAGGCCAGGAAATAGGGTTGGGAAAAGCCTTACAAGGAATATCTGAGCCCAGTAACTCTAACCCGCAACAGAAAAGTTCTTCGGGAGTAGGCTTCCACCCTACCCCAAGAAATGAATGAGAATGGGGCTGAAGAAAAGAAAGAAAGAAGGATGGGTTCTGCCACAGCCATTGCCATATCTCTACGATACTTTTGGTAAGACGCAATGTAATGGCAAAGAAAGGATGAATGAATTGTTCACAGTTGAGAAACTCGAAGACATATGTGAGCTATGAGAGAAATGCTTTATGAAACCAACTGGTTCAGCTAGGAGAAGGGACTAGCACCGCTGAAATGCTCTATATGGGACCATGATGCTAAACTCCAAGCTGGAAGGCCTACGCCATTTCCCTATTAGGCCGGGAGTCCCGGTAGACTAGCCCTGCACCTTTTCTATATCTCGAGTTTATTTAGGGTGTAGCTCGGGTGTCTTTTTTAGTTTCATGTCTTTTTAATTCCTGAAGTAAACCCTGTTATCTTTCCAATTCCAAGAAATGAAAATCAATATTTTCATTGTCCCATCTTTCTTTTCTTTCTATAATTGGTGGATTGTTTTTCCTTTTTCATCTTTTTTCCTTTCAGTTATAATAATGCAGCTTTAAATAAATGACATCTTGCGGACTCCATGCCCGGACTCAAACACGCTGTTTAATTGTGAAATAATGAATCAAGAAACCGGGATATGATGAGGAAGAGGCTTTTTAAAGGAGATAAAACAGAGAATTGGAAACAATTTAGAACAAACCTAAGCCAAACCTGAATGAACATGAAACCGGTTAATTTGGGAACGGCCCGAAGAAATTAAGGGAAACCAAAACAAGCATTCACACAGATCAACACAACTCGAGATGCAATAATCCAGCTCCTGTTCGATTTAAAGATGTGTTTGTGCGTCGTATGACACATGCCAGGACTAAGTATGGGACCCTAGTGGTGCACAAATTGCCGATCCTAACCCGATTGGTCCTCCAGTACAACAAAAGCAAGGAGTTAATATATCATGAGCACACACACAGAGGAGGAGGGAGAGGGATTGAACTTCTTTGCTTTGTTGTACTCGGAGGACAATCGGGTAGATCGCAATTTGTTTGCACCACTAGGCCATACTTATCCCTGCATGTGTCATACGACCAAGCAAACACATCTTTAAATTCGAACAGGAGCTGGATTATTGCATCTCCGATGTGTTTGACTGTGTGAATGCTGTTTGGTTTCCCTTATTCTTTCGGTCTAGTTCAAATTACCGGTTCAGTGTCATTCAGGTTGGGCTTAGTTTGTTTTCAAATTGTTCAATTCTCCTGGTTTTATTATCTCCTAAAGCCCTCTTCTCATCATATCCGTTCTTGATTTCATTATTTCAACATTAAACAGCCGTGTTGAGTCCGGGCATGGAGTCCGCAGCATTCATAGTATAGTCTGCATTATTATAACTGAAAGAAGGAGATGAAAAAGGAAAAACATCCACAATTAGAAAAGAAAAGAAGAAGATTGGACAATGAATATGATTTCATTTCTTGGATTGGAAAGATACAGGGTTACAATTCAGGAATTTAAGACATGAACTATTAAGACACCCGAGCTATTACACCCTGAATAAACTCTGAGATGTAGAAAGGTGCACGGGCTAGTCTAAACCGGGACTCCGCCTTAATAGGGAATGTGCGAGGCCTTCCAGTTTTGGAGTTTAGCATCTGGTCCCATATAGACATTTTTCAGCTGGTGCTAGT
>NW_017671879.1:122193-135730 GCF_001879085.1 Nicotiana attenuata
ATTTTTAAGGACTAACTAGCTAAAATCTGAAAACAAAACAGGGACTTAGGTGTAAATGAAAATCTGAAGGTAGCCCTAGGCTTTGCCTATAAAGAGCACACCCATTGCCTTGTTTCACAAGTTTGGAATCTCTGAAAATTCCCCAGGCATTACATCTGAAATTTCCCTCAAGTTTCTAATCTGAATTTTGAAATTCAAATTTCAAACCTTCAAAAACCAAAAAAGGGTAGAAAACAACAAAAAGAAAACTCCAAAACATGGACTGTTCCATGGAGATTTTAGATTAATAGCTAGAGTAGTTAAAAATCTGAGTTCAGAGAGTTCTAGATTCGAGTGTGAGTCATTTTTGGGTCTCTTCCAAGCTAGTTTTGGGTGGGTTTAGTTGCTGAAGTCTTCTGAAGGTTTTCCTGGGTCAGCTTTGAGTTTTCGTGGTTTCAATCAAGTTTGCTTGGTTATTTTGTTGCTGCTATCACTCATTCTAGCTGTTGTGGTGCTGTTTGATTCCAAATCGATCCTCTACTTTTGCTGCTTGCATTCACTGCTGTCGAATCCTTTTCCTTCTCATTGTTTTGATTTCCAGGTGCACACTCGAACTGGCTTCAATGTAATCTAAAGTTGACTGAAATACAAGTGTTCATGCTGATGCTTCCAGATCTATGTCTCCGTAGCATATTCTAAATTTATAGTCAAAATAAATGTTAGTGGATGTGTATTTGATTAGTGTAGCTTCATTTCAATTGATAGTTCCTTAAATTTTGGTTGTTTGGGACTGTTATGCCTTAATTGATCATCTAGCAGTATAATTAATCAGCTTAGAATGTTTTCATTTTGTTGAATAGCTTGAGTAGATAACATCAGTTTGAACAGTATTGAATCATGTTAGTAAATAATGTTAGCTTCCAAGTGTTAGTGAGCCGTGTTAGCTTTTAATGTGAATGCTTAAACATTCGATTTATTTTCAGTGGTTATAAGAACAGTTTCAATCGATTCTGGTTTATGTGTAGTGTTAAGTGAAGTCCTATAATCGAACTGCCTCAATTGCGGAACTCGATCCACGTTTCAAGTTTAATTGTCATCTTTAGGGATGCTTAGTAATTCACCAGTAGACTGGTTTGAGCTTTAGAACTTAGAATTAAACCTGGTCAGATATTATATCAATCTGTTTCTCCTTGGATGGTAGTGAAATGATTAGGCTCAAATAAGATTTTGTAATTCCTTATGTAGTGGTTTGAGATGGAAATCAATACCGGTTTTTTTTTATTTACTAATTGAGCATTGCACTGGGCGTCGACTCAAATGAAGGATATTGGCCCATTATTAAACGTATTCAACAGCTTTGGGGCCTGCAGGCATCTGTGTGAAGCCCATTTGAATTTAATTGAGGCCTAAAATAATGGTTGAATGGTAATCATGGACCTAGGCATAATGGTACTTAAACGGCAATAATTAATTAGGGCCTTTTCTTTATTTTAGAGACCAGAATAAATAGAAAAATCATAGTCTCTTTAGGATTGGCCTTTTTAAAAAAAACCATAATCAATTGAGATGATCCTCGCTCAACAAAAACACACAAATTGCGGGGCCCTCATTAATTGCTTAATTAAAAATACTTAGAATTTGGGCGTGTCGTTTAGCGAATTCCACGGTCTCCCACAAAGTTGAAAAGATGTTAGTCGCTTTAGGCGCGCTTTTAATAATTCTACCTTCCTAAATACGGGTGCACATATATGTGACCCAACTCCAAATCCCAACGAAGTCGAAATGTGTCAAAAACCGCGGGTGCATTTATGTGACGTGGTTCGAGACGCGTTTTCACGACGTTGTATCTCTTAAAAAACAATAATAAAAGCGGTTTAAAGTTAAAAAACACATAAGTTAAAACATGTATTAAAATCAGAATTATAGCCGATTATAATAATTTAAGCGACCGTGCTAGAACCACGGGATCCGGGGGTGCCTAACACCTTCCCTCGGGTCAACAGAATTCCTTATTCAGAATTTCTGGTTCGCAGACTCCAACTGGGAAGTCGAAATTTTCCTCGATTTGGGATTCAAGTTAAACCGGTGACTTGGGACACCAAAAGCCAATCCTATCCCAAGTGGCGACTCTAAAAATAAATAAATAATCCCATTTCGAATAATGTCACTTTAAATGGAAAAACTCCCTTATATATTTATCCTTCGGGGTATGTGTGTAAAAAAGGAGGTGTGACAGCTATTGTTCCTTAGGATATTTTTGATGGCCCACAACAAAATTTTAGATTATTCGGGTCCGGACGCTTGGGTCCATGCAGGAGGCGTGGGCTATAGCGCACGAAAATCAAGGAATCGGGCAAAATTTTAATTTTATGGCCATAAAATGCCAAAAATGAGTAATAGTCATGGTAAGGCGGCGACTATTGTTCCTTAGGTTATTTTTTATGGTCCGAAAAAATTAGGTGATCCGGCTCCAGGCGTCCGGGCCCATGTAGGAGGCGTGGGCTATAGCACACGAAATTTGAGAATCGGGTGGAATTCCAGTTTTATAGCACTAAAACACCAAAAAATGAGTAACAATCATGTCGAGGCGCTGACTATTGTTCCTTAGGTCATTTTTTATGGCCCGACCAAATTTAGGCGATCCGAATCCGGGCGCCTGGGCCCATGAGAGAGACATGGGCTATAGCACACGAAATTTGAGAATCGGATGGAATTCCAGTTTTATGGCACTAAAATGCCAAAAAATGTGTAACGGTCACGTCGAGGGGGTGACTATTGTTCTTTAGATCATTTTTTATGGTCCGACAAAATTTTAGGCGATCCGAATCCGGGCGCCCGGGCCCATGCAGAAAGCGTGGGCTATAACACATGAAAATTTGGGAATCAGACGGAATTCTAGTTTTATAGACCTAAAATGCCAAAAAATGAGTAACGGTCACGTCTATGCGGTGACTATTATTCCTTAGGTTATTTATAATGGGCCGGCAAAATTTTAGATGATCCGAGTCCGGGCACCCGGGCCCATGCAAGATGCGTGGGTTATAACACACGAAAATCTAGGAATGGGGCGATAGTTTAGTTTTATGGCCCTAAAACGCCAAAAAACGAGTAACAGTCAAGGCTAGGGGGTGACTATTGTTCCTTATGCCGTTTTTGATAGGCCAAAATAATTTTAGGCGATCCGGATCTGGGCGCTTGGGAACATGCAAGAGGCATGAACTATAGCACACGAAAATCTAAGTATTGGGCTGAATTCCAAATCTATGGCCCTAAAATGCCAAAAAACGAGTAATGGTCATGGCAAGGCGGTGACTATTGTTCCTTAGGTCATTTTTTATTGCCGGCAATATTTTAGAAGATTCGGGTCCGGGAGCCCGAGCCCATGTAGTAGGCTTGGGCTATAGCACATGAAAATGTGGGAATCGGGTGGAATTCTAGTTTTATGGCCCTAAAATACCAAAAACGAGTAACGATCATGGCGAGGCAGTAACTATTGTTCATTAGATTATTTTTGATAGGACGGCAAAATTTTAGGCGATCCGAGTCCGGACGCCTGCGACTATGCAGAAGACATGGGCTATAACACACGAAAATTCGGGGATCGGGCAGAATTCCAATTTTATGGCCCTAAAACGCAAAAAAATGAGTAACGATCATGGCGACACGGTGACTATTGTACCTTAGGTCATTTTTAATGGGGCAGCAACATTTTAGGCGATCCGGGTCTGGGTGCCCGAGCCCATGCAGGATACGTGGGCTATAGCACACAATAATTAATGAATCGGGCAAAATTCTAGTTTTATGGCCCTAAAACGCCAAAGAACGAGTAGCGGTCATGCCGAGGTGGTGACTATTGTTCGTTGGGACGTTTTTGATGGGCCCGGAAAATTATAGGCGATCCAAGTCCGGGTTCCTGGGCCCATGTAGAAGGCGTGGGCTATAGCACACGAAACTTTAGGAATCGGACGGAATTCCAGCTTTATGGCCCTTAAACGCCAAAAAATGAGTAACGGTCATGGCGAGGAGGTGAATATTGTTCCTTAGGTCTTGCGCCCGTTCCCATGCAGGAGGCATGGGTTATAGTATACGAAAATCTTAGAATCGGAGAGAATTCCAGGTTTATGGGTCTAAAACGACAAAAAATGAGTAATGGTCATGGCGAGGTAGTGACTATTGTTACTTAGGTCGATTTTGATGGGGCTGAAAATTTTTAGGCGATCCGGGTCCGACGCCAGGGCCCATGCAGGAGGCGTGGACTCTAGCAAACGAAAATTTGAGAATCGGGCGGAATTCTTGTTCTATGGCCGTAAAACGCCAAAAAACGAGTAACAGTCATGGAGAACTGGTGACTATTGTTCCTTAGGTCATTTTTGATAGGCCGACAAAATTTTAGGAGATCCGGGTTTGCGCCCGGACCCATGCGGGAGGCATGGGCTATAGCACACGAAAATCTAGGAATCGAGCAAAGTTCTAGTTTTATGGCCCTAAAACAACATAAAATGAATAACGACCATGGTGAGGCAATGACTATTGTTGCTTAGGTAATTTTTTATGGGCCAACAAAATTTTAGGAGATCCGGGTCCGGACGCGCGGGGACCATGCAGGAGGCGTGGGCTACAGCACACGAAAATCTGGCAATCAGGCAGAATTTCCAGTTTTATGATCCTAAAACACTAAAAAATTAGTGAAAGTCATGGCGAGGTGCTGCCAGTTGTTCCTTAGTTCGTTTTTTATGGATGGCAAACTTTTAGGCCATCCGGGTACGGGCAAACAAAAATTTGAAAATCGAGCGAAATTGCAGTTCTATGGCCCTAAAACGCCAAAAAACACATAACGGTCATGGAGAGGTTCTAACTATTATTCCTTAGGTCATTTTTTATATGCCAGCAAAATTTTAGGCGATTTGGGTCAAGTCGCCCTAGCCCATACAGGAGGCGTGGGCTATAACACACAAAAATCTAAGAATCGGGTAAAGTTTCAGTTTTTATGGCCCTAAAATGCTAAAAACGAGTAACGATCATGGAGAGGTAGTGATTAAATTTTCTTAGGTCATTTTTGATGGGGTGATAAAATTTTAGGCAATCCGAGTCCGGGCGCCCAGGCCCATGTAGGAGGCGTGGGCTATAGCACACGAAAATCTGAGAATCAAGCAGAGTTATAGTGTTATGGCCCTAAAACAACATAAAACGAATAACGATCATGGAGAGGCAGTGATTATTTTTCCTTTGGTCATTTTTGATGGGCCGACAAAATTTTAGGCGATCCGGGTCCATACGCTTGGGCCCATGCTGGAGGCATGGGCAATAGCACACGAAAATCTGGAAATCGGACAGAATTTTAAGTTTTATGACCCTAAAACGCAAAAAAAATTATTGACGGTCATGGAGAGGTGCTGACTATTGTCCGTTAGTTCATTTTTTATGGGATGGAAAAATTTTAGGCGATCCGGGTACGGCACACAAAAGATTGAGAATCGAGCGGAATTCCAATTCTATGGCCCTAAAATGCAAAAAAAATGTGTAACGGTCATGGCGAAGATGTGACTATAGTTCCTTAGGCCATTTTTGATATGCCGGTAAAATTTTAGGCGATCTGGGTCCGGGCACCCCGGCCCATGCAGGAGGCGTGGGCTATAACACACGAAAATCTGGGAATCTGGCGGAATTCCAGTTTTATGGCCCTAAAACGCCAAAAAGTGAGTAACGATCATGGAGAGGTAGTGACTATTGTTGCTTAGATCATATTTTATGGGGCGATAGAATGTTAGGCGATCCGGGTCCGGGCGCTTGGACCCATGCAGCAGGAGTGGGCTAGCACGCGAAATATAGGAATCGGGTGGAAAAACGGCTTGAATTCCAGTTTTTTGCCCTTAAATGCCAAAAATGAGGAACAGTCATGTCAAAGACTATAGCACCGTATAATTTTAGGCGATTTGAATCCGTAGCCCGAATCATGCAGATGGCGTGGCTATAGCACACGAAAATTTAAAAATTTGCCCGAACCCAAAAAGAGGAACAATCATGCTGAAGTGATGACTATTTTTCATTAGGTCATTTTTTATGGGCCCGTAAAATTTTAGGAGATTCATGGACGATCGCCCGTATTCATGCAGATGGCATAGACTATAGTATACGAAAATCTTGGAATTGTCCTGAATTTTAGTTTTATGACCCTTAAATGCCAAAAAATAAGAAACGGTCATGGCGAAGCAATGATTATTGTTCATTAGATTGTTTTTTATGGGATCGCAAAATTTTAGAAAATTCGAGGTCGGCCGCCCTAATTCATGCATATGGCATGGATTATATAACACACGAAAATCTGGAATCATCTTGAATTCTTGTTTTATGGTCCTAAAACGCTAAAAATAAGGAACGGTTATGGCGACGCAATGATTATCGTACATTAGGTCGTTTTTATAAGCACGCAAAATTTTAGCAGTTTCGGGGTTGGTCGCCCAAATTTATTCAGATGGCGGGGACTGTAGCACACGAAAATCTTTGAATCGTCCTAAATTCCTATTTTATGGACCTAAAATGCCAAAAACGAGGAATGGTCATAACAAAGCAATGACTATTATTCATTAGGTTTTTTTTATAGGCTGAAAATATTTTAGGCGATATGGGGCTGGTCGCCGAATTCATGCAGATGGCGTGGACTACGGCCCACGAAAATATGAAAATCGTCCTAAATTCCTGTTTTATGGCAATATTACGCCAAAAAATTAGAAACAGCCATGGAGAAGCGCAGACTATTGTTCATTAGGTTATTTTTTATGCGCCCGCAAAATTTTAGGATATTCGTAACTGGTCGCCCGAATTCAAGCAGATGGCGTGGACTATAAAACATGAAAATATGGGAATCTTCTTGAATTCATATTTCATGGCCCTAAAATGCAAAAAAATGAGGAACGGTCATGGAGAAGCGATAACTATCTTTTATTAGGTCATTTTTTATGGGCCCGCAAAAATTTAGAAGATTCAGGGCCGGTCGCGCGAATTTATGAAGATGGCATGGATATTAACAAACGAAAAATCGTAAATCAAGCTGAATTCTTGTTTTATGGTCCTAAAATGCCCAAAAGCGAGGAACGATCATGGAGAAATGATGATTGTTTTTCAAGACCACAAAATTTTAGGTGATTCGAGGCCGGTCTCCCAAATTCATGAAGATGGTATGGACATTACACACGAAAAATCAAAAATCGTGTTGAATCCCTATTTTAGGCCCTAAAAGGCCAAAAAAATAAGAAACGCTCATGGAGAAGCAATGACTATTATTCAATAGGTCTTTTGTGATTGGCCCACAAAATTTTACACAATTCAGGGCCGGTCAATTCATAAAGATGGCATGGACATTAGCACATGAAAAATCAGAAAACGTGTTGAATTCTTGTTTTATGGCCTTAAAACGCCAAAGAATGAGGAACGGTCATGGAGCAGCAATGATCATAGTTCATTAGGTCGTTCATGATGGGCTTACAAAATTTTAGGTGATTCAGGGATGGTCGCCCGAATTCATGAAGATGGAGTGGATATTATTAGCACACAAGAAATCAGAAATTGCGTTGAATTCCTGTTTTATTGTCCTAAAACGCGAAAAAAATGAGGAACTATCATGAAGAAGCAATGGCTATTGTTCATTAGGTCGTTTCTGATGGGCCCAAAAAAATTATAGGTGATTTGGGATCGGTCGCCCGAATTCATGAAGATGATATGGTCATTAGCACACGAAAAATCAAAAATCGTGCTGAATTTCGGTTTTATGGCCCTAAAACGCCAAAAAATGAGGAATGATCATGAAAAAGCAATGGCTATTGTTCATTAGGTTGTTCATGTCCTAATACACACGAAAAAGTGTAAATAATTAGAAATTCGTATTGCAAGACCCAGAAATGCCTTAAAATGAACCTGAAAGTCATGGTGAAGCAATGACTCTTAGTCACTAGGCCGTTTCCTATGGACTTTCAAAATTTTAGGTCAACCGGAGTCCGTTAATTTTTTATTTTTTTTTACAGAATCAGCATGTACTAATGCATTACATAAAAGTAAATATCATAACAAATTCGTGTTACATGATCCCGAAGTACCAGGAAATGAGCCCGAAAGTCATAGGGAAACAATAAGTATTGGTGACTAGGTCTTTTCCTATGGACCTACAAAATTTCAGGCCAATCGGAATCCGTCAAAAAACTTTTACAAAAATCAACATACTAATACACACGAAAAAGTGAAAATAAGTGCAAATTCATGTTGCATGACCCCAAAAGTCATGGTGAAGCAATGAGTATTGGTCACTAGGCCGTTTCCTATGGACCTACAAAAACTCAGGTCAACTGGAGTCCGTAAAAAAATTCTACAGCGAAAAGTGGATATAATAACATATTGGTGTTGCATGACCCCGAAATGTCATAAAATAAATCCAAAAGTTACGACGAAGCAATAAGTAACAGTCCCTAGGCCGTTTCTTATGGACCTACAAAATTTCAGTCCAATCGGAATATGTAAAAAATTCTATAGAATTAGTTTGAACTAATACACACGAAAAAATAGATATTATCACAAATTTGTATGGCATGACCCCGAAATGCCATCAAATGAACCAAAAATTTATGGCGAAGCAATAAATATTGATTACTAGGTTGCTTCCTATGCACATACAAAATTTCAAGCCAATCGGAGTCCATCAAATTTCTTATACGAAATCAACATGTAACTAATACACACGAAAAAGTGGATATAATCATAAGTTCGTGTTGTTTGACCCAGAAATGCCATAAAATAGGCTCGAAAGTCATGGCGAAGCAATAGGTATTGATGACTAAGCTGTTTGCTATGGACCTACAAAATTTAAGGCCAATCAGAGTTCGTCAAAAAAGTTTCTACAGAATCAACATGTACTAATACACACGAAAAAATATATATAATTACAAATTCGTATTGCATGACCCCGAAGCACCATAAAATGAACACGAAAGTCATTGCGAAGCAACAAGTATTGGTCACCAAGTCGTTTTCTATGGTCGTACAAAATTTCAAACCAATCGAAGTCCGTAAAAACTTTTGCAAAATCGACATGTACTAATACCTGTGAAAAAGTTTCATGGGCCATGACATAGGAATTAATTATTATGTCCATTTTTGTATGTTTATATACATGATGATTTTCTTGAACTTGATTGACGGACTCCGATTGATTTAAAAATTGGTAAAACTATCAGATAAGGACTTGTGACCAAATACTCATCATGACAAATGTCATTTTTTGTGTTTTGAAGTCATAAAATAGGAATTAATTTTTACGTTCATTTTTCGTGTATACGTGATGGTTTCTTGAATTTAGTTTATGCACTTTGATTGACCTTAAAATAGGTTGAACCATCGGATATGGCATTATGAGCAAATCACCATCACTAACGTTATTTTTTGTAGTTTCGGGGTCATGATTTAGGAATTAATGATTATGTTTATTTTTTGTGTATTTATATACATGATGATTATTTTGAATTTGGGTTACAGACTCCAAATTGGTGGAACCATTGGATATGACCTTGTGAGCAATACTCACTATGACTAACGTCGTTTTTTGGCGTTTCGAGATCATGAAACAGAAATTAGTGACATTTTTTCATGTGTTTTATATACATGAATGTTTTGAATTTTGTGGACGGACTCTGATTGGTTTAAAAATTGATGGAACCATCGGATACGGCTGAGCAATACTCACCATGACTAACGTTATTTTTTTACGTTACAGGGTCACGACACATGAATTAATTATTATGTTTATTTTTTCGTGTGTTTTATATATATGATGATTTTCTTGAATTTAGTTGATGGATCTCAATTGGCCTAAAAATTGGTGAAACCAAAGGATGCGGAATGTTCAAATTTTGTAAGAAGAAGAAACTCAACTTATCGACTGGAAACCGAAAATTCAAAATATCCAATCCGATTAATTCGAAACCGAATTTGAAAAACTTATTCAACCGAGCATATATGAATTGGATTTGAATTGTAATTTTTTGATCCGGAAACCGAATATCCAAACCAAAATTTTCATATCCAATTCGAACGGCCCGAATGACCCTTATGTTTGGACCTTGGAATTTTTTCCCAAGAAGAAACATCAATTTTCGAACTCCTTATCTATGACCCTATTCAGATTACCATCGCGAAATGCTATTGGCTAGTATAATTTTCTGTTGATTAATTTGATAGACATGTGAAGCATTGATGCGCTTACATTTAGGATTGAATGTACCTACACACCAGCAAGGGGTGGTTAGCTTCTAAGTTATCCTGAGGTCGAGAGTTTGAGCCTCTCTCACCCCCATACCATAATTTTTTTAATATCGTGTATTCTTGCTTTTTAAAATGCATTAACAAAGTTATGAGCATAAGGCCGCCCATCCACGAACCTGTCTAAGCTACAATACAAGCAACCTGATCAGTTTCACTAATCCCTCCAAATAACCTCATCGATCAATCAATCTCTCATTTATTGCTTACACGAAACTGCTACAGACAAGAAAAGCTCTTTCTTCCCCCCAAAACCACAAAGAAAACATCCCTTCCCCCCTTAATCTCTCCGATTCAGGCCAAGTGCAGGGAGAACGTATTATGATGTTTAAAATGAACTCATGCAAAGCTTATACAGAATACTATTTGTAAATGCCACTGATTCTCCTAACTTTTGCGGTGTAATTGACTTTGAACTTAACCTGATTTCCGCTTGTGAGCTAGTGTGGCTGTCAGTGCAGTCATGTGTCTCGGAGGTCACAAATCAGTAAGGCAAGAAGAATAGCTAGGAATACACGTAATAACATGAACAAACATCAGTACCATCTCTACTACTACATAGTCCCATGGGTCGATAAGCTAAAGGAAGCTAGTACATAAATACATCTAAGTCTCTTATAACAATTTCTTGGACATTCTTAGTTAATGAAACTGGTTGAAATTTTGACAATTTTCTGTTTTCCATGAAAAGTATCAGCTGCCTTTACAAGATTACTGGAAGAGGATACACCTGGCAGGTGAACCATCGCCATGATTCAGCCTCAGAGGTAGGCAGTGAATTGTGTAAACTCCTGGGACGGCATCATCGAGCTTGAGGCCTTCCACCGGAATTATATCCTGATGCATATTAAAAGAATCCTTAACAGTTAGTAACCAAGTAAAAGCATAGATAAAATCACTGTCCTTGATGAAATATTGCCTGTATAGCATCTAGAGGAATACAAACAAGTTTCTTCAAGGTTCCATTTTCCTTGAAGAAACATTGCTTGTCTGGCATTTAGGGGAATACTAACAAGTTTCTTCGAGATACAATCCAAACAGTTACTGCAAACTTAGCCACCTCTCGGGAAATCGTTAAAAGTTGAATTTACAGATGTGAAACCAGGTCTATTCTGAATACACATATTATTTCATTAACAAACATATTCGCTTTATTCAAAAAATATTAACTATTGTTCTAAATTACTTGGAGAGCTTTACTTATAAACCCTTCAAACGGCCTTTGGGCTGCCAACGTGGGACTTCTCACTTTATATTACAAACTACAAAACAAAGAGGACTCTATTAAGAACTCTAAGAGAAAGAAGAACAAATGCTGCTCAAGATGGTGGAGAAGCGAAAAGGATTAGCAAAAAGAGTAGCAAGTGAAATTTGTAGATATTATGCAGGTAGTAAACAAGAAACTTAAAATACCATTCTTCAACCAAGGGGTTTTCAATCTTACAGTAAACCGAAATGGGCAAATGGATGTTATACTTACTTTAGGAGCCAGAAGAAGTTGATGAACTTTAGCGAGCTGATCCTTGGGATTAATTGCGACAGACAAGTAATCAACACCAACCAGTTTGATGTCGGTATTCTGGACCAGATACTCTGCTCCATCTGAGGTGAATGCTGTATAGGAGGAATCAAATTCTTTCTTGTGCATCAGCCTCCTGTTTTACATTCAAAAACTATATATACATTCGACACAACACGGATGACAAAATGAAGAACTAACTTGTGTAGGCCTTTTAAGCAGGGTTAGACCAAATAAATGCCTCCAATATGAACAAAGGAATAAGTACCTGTCGGTGTTTAATGTTCGAAAAAGAACACGTTCTACTCCTCGGGGTATGTTCAATGACCTCATAACTTCAGCTGACGAGCAAGAAGACAAGATAAACTCTTAGGTTTCCTCTCACTGAGAGCAAAATATTGTATAAGGAGAGAAAAAGCTCACTACTTGGTGCCAAACTATAAGGTATGGCGTAGAAAAAGAGATGATCTATTCTCTGTTTTCTTTTTTTCAGAAAGACTCATCTAGTAAGAATTTTGGCAATGCATATGAAAAAGAATGCCAGTATGCCTTTGAATTATCTTTGGCTAGATTGTCAACGAACAAAATGACTATCTAGTAGTAATAATTTTGACCATTTAAATTGAGAAAATTCCACATACCATTTATACTTTTGAGGCCAAATTATTTTGTCTCTTCAACTTACTAAATTAGTGTTTGGCCAAGCTTTTAAAAACTGCTTCTAAGTGTGTTTTTTTCAAAAGTGCTTCTCATAAAAGTGCTTTTGAAGATAAGCTACTTTTTTCTGCTTATCAAAAACTACTTCTGCTTCTCCTCAAAATTACTTTTTTTACTTCTAAAAGCTTGGCCTAACACCTCAATTTTTTGACAAAAAGCACTTTTGGTCCAAAAAAGCATTTTTATCCAAAAAAAAAAAAAGCTTGGTCAAACAGGCTATAAATCTTCAGCATTAAGCACTCTTGTTCTAAAACCTTATAGCATTAAAACAATCTAAAACTAACACGGGTCCCAAAGAAATACAAGCTTTCTTTTTTTTATTAAAAGGGTAGGGGCCGCGCGAACTAAGTAGGCGTTTGGACATAAAAATTATAATTTTTGAAAAAAAGTAGTATTTGGAGTTAAGTTGAAAATGGTATTTGAAATTTGAAATTATGTTTGGACATGCATTTCATATGAAAGTTGCAGTTTTGTGAGTGGGAAACAAAAATTTCTGAAAATTTTGAAATTGGTTTCTGAAAAACTCATTTTCGAAAAATTTCCAAAAACTAGCAAAATTCCATGGACAAACAAGATTTTGAAAAGAAAAAAAAAACGAAAAAAAGGAAAAATTATCTATCGGAATTGTGTGTTCATGGGCTCTTCCTCCTCACAACTAGTAATACCATCTGTGGATCCCTCTCTATCAGATTCTTTCATGCCATTATCAGATTCGTATTCTCCATTAATCAAAATTGCTCGTCGGGTAGGACATTCATATTGCATATGTCCTCTCCCCTGACATTTATGACAAATAATAGAACTCGAATTTCTGTAAGGTTTAGGTTGAGTAGAGTTCCCTCCCTCTTTAACCTCTACCTTATTTTTACTTTTTTCAAGTGATTGAGATGGCTTGACTTCAGTTTTTTACCTCTTTACTCTTACTCGAAGAAGATCTCCAAGTACTCTTATCTCTGTTCCAACTGTAAGAGGACGACTTGTTTTGATCTCTAAGTATCCTATCTACATTAGTAGCCAAGT